>NC_088229.1:39911181-40178681 GCF_036934945.1 Oncorhynchus masou masou | reverse complement strand
CAGGATTATGGGAGCGCACAGGGAACAGAGACGGATCACAGGAGGTGCTAGGCCCCTCATAACACCCCCATATTTATACAGTAAAGCCCCTTCAATGTGAGCCTGCCAGGGGTCTCTCACCCCACACACCAGGGGCAGGCCAGGGTAAAGCTATAGGAGAATATGACTGCTGTCCCTGTGTGAGTAATTAGTGCCAAGCTAACCTTTATAAGGTTGAAGGCTATGAGGAATGGCTGGAGACACATAGGTGACCCCCCCTGCTAACAGAGTGTTACATTGAACCATCAGATTTACAACAGCTCCCACTCGTATGACTGCGAGGGCTGGAACCCTGAGAAATATCACACTTACTTATACTGCCATAATTTCCACCTCCTTCTCTCCTCTCCCCTAACCCTCTGCAGTAAACCTTGATGCCCACATCGTTCAGGTGCATTTACATCTTGGAAGGAGCAGCAAAGAACTGAGACGCTGGCCACGGAGGGCTTAATTGGATTGGACACACACAGTAAATCGTTGAGGATTTTCTGAACGTGGGAATAACATTATACGGGGGGGGGGGCTATACCCGTGTGTTTAGATATATTGGTACCATATGGAGTGCGGAGGGGACGGCTGGGTGAGGAGGGGGGAGAGAAGGAGAGAGAATTTGCCCCCCTCCGTTCACGCTCTTCGTACTCCCTCACAGTGGCTGCCATTCAACACTCCAGCAGCAGGATAAACATTTATGCAGGGCAACATTTTTATGTGCACGGTAATGTTGGGCTGGAAGGAATTTTATGTGTTTTGTAAATATGTATTTATGATCTGGGAATGGATGGGAAAGTGCCACTGGTTGGCCATGGACATAGAAGAGATTTTAAGAAAGTGTGTGTGTGTGTGTGTGTGTGTGTGCGTGGGTGCGTGCATGAGTGTGTATGGGTGTGTGTTTCCTATGTATTTAAATTGTTTTAGATATATATTTTAATAAACAAATGTGTACATACTATATGTACAGCGCCATCAGAAAGTATTCAGACCCCTTGACTTTTTCCACATTTTGTTACGCTACAGTCTTTTTTTCAAATGTATTAAATTGTTTTTTCCCCCTCATCAATCACACAATACCCCATAATGACAAAGAAAAAAAAAACATTTACATAAGTATCCAGACCCTTTACTCAGTACTTTGTTGAAGCATCTTTAGCAGCGATTACAGCCTCAAGTCTTCTTGGGTATGATGCTACAAGCTTGGCACTCATGTATTTGGGGAGTTTCTCCCATTCTTCTCTGCAGATCCTCTCAAGCTCTGTCAGGTTGGATGAGGAGTGTTGCTGCACAGCTATTTTCAGGTCTCTCCAGTTCAATCGGGTTCAAGTCCAGGCTCTGGCTGGGTCCCTCAAGGACATTCAGAGACTTGTCATGAGGCCAATCCTGCATTGTCTTGGCTGTCTGCTTGTGGTTGTTGTCCAGTTGGAAGTTGAGCCTTCGCCTGAGCGCTCTGGAGCAGGTTTTCATCAAGGATTTCGTTGTACTTTGCTCCATTCATCTTTGCCTTGATCCTGACTAGTCTCCCAGTCCCTAACACTGAAAAACATCCCCACAGCATGATGCTGCCACCACCATGTTTCACAGTAGGGATGGTGCCAGGTTTTTAAATGTTTTATTTAACCTTTATTTAACTAGGCAAGTCAGTTAAGAACAAATTCTTATTTACAATGACGGCCTATCCGGGACGACACTGGGACAATTTTGCGCCACCCTATGGGACTCCCAATCACGGCCAGGTGTGATACAGCCTGGATTCGAGCCAGGGACTGTAGTGACATCTTGCACTGCGATGCAGTGCCTTAGACCTCTGCGTCACACGGGAGACCATGTTTCCTCCAGACATGACCAATCGTGGTTTCATCAGATCAGAGAATCTAGTTTCTCATCATCTGAGAGTTTTTAGGTGCTTTTTGGCAAACTACAAGCGGGCTGTCATGTGCCTTTTACTGAGGAGTGGCTTCTGTCTGGCTACTCTACCATAAAGGCCTGATTGGTGGAGTGCTGGAGAGATGGTTGTCCTTCTGTAAGGTTCTCCCATCTCCACAGAGGAACTCTAGAGCTCTGTCAGAGTGACCATCGGGTTCTTGGTCACCTCCCTGACCAAAGCCCTTCTCCCCCAATTGCTCAGTTTGCCCGGGCGGCCAGCTCTAGGAAGAGTCTTGGAGGGTCAAATATTTTTCCATTTAAGAATGATGGAGGGGACCTTCAATGCTGCAGAAATGTTTTGGTTCCCTTCCCCAGATCTCTCCCTCGTCACAATACTGTCTCGGAGCTCTCTGGACAATTCCTTCGACTTCATGGCTTGGTTTTTGCTCTGACATCCACTGTCAACTATTGGACCTTATTTAGACAAATCCTTTTCAATCAATTGAATTTACCACAGTTGGACTCCAATCAAGTTGTAGAAACATCTCAACATCTCTTTACAGATAGAAAGATTTAAAAGGTTTTTATCCACAATCTACTCCGGACAAGTCCGAGTACTGGAGTATCTTAACAAACTAAAATAAAAATATTTAGGCTGATTTCATCCAGTGTCCAGAAAAATGGCTTTCAGTCGTATGCTAATTATTTTATTTGTGTCTGCATGCAACTGGTAAAAGTTCATTGTGATGGGATTAAGATAAAAAACAACATTTCCCTATTAGGGTGTGGTGCCTGGCCTTAAACTGTTTGTGTGCCTGTGTAATAACACTATTTGGAGGAACATGTTAGTAGCATGTTGTGACATAATACTTTGATCATTGCATTTGAACTGCATAGCAATGAGCTGGGAGTTGTTGTAACAACTGTTCACAAGAGGAATAGTGACTGTTCCTTATTCCACTTGTGTAATATATATATATTACATAAGTGGAATAAGGAACAGTCACTATATATATATATGTATATTATTTTAACCTTTATTTAACTAGGCAAGTCAGTTAAGAACAAATTCTTATTTACAATGATGGCCCACACCGGCCAAACCTATACGAGGCTGGGCCAATTGTGCGCCGCCCTATGGGACTCCCAATCACGGGCGGTTGTGATACAGCCTGGAATACGAACCAGTGTCTGTAGTGACGTCTCTAGCACTGAGATGCAGTGCCTTAGACCGCTGCGCCACTCGGGACCTGAGTGAGCCATTATTATGTGCTTATAAAGCAATTCCCAAAGTCCTATGTAACAACAACGTTATTGTAATAAATCACTACACATGTAAACTTCATGTAAAGTGTTACTGTACTACCATTCGTCTCACTCATTATGAAAATATTGAGTGAGACATTTTGGAGCTGCAAA
The DNA here is from genome assembly GCF_036934945.1 of Oncorhynchus masou masou. Lineage (NCBI taxonomy): Eukaryota > Metazoa > Chordata > Actinopteri > Salmoniformes > Salmonidae > Oncorhynchus > Oncorhynchus masou. The sequence goes on along the minus strand of NC_088229.1, from coordinate 40,175,366 downwards.
AGTCGTCGACTTGAATGTTGTGGTGAGTCCATGTTCCTCATGTATTTCATTCTAGGCTATATGCAATATTAAGATTCATTTCTCAGAGCCCTCCAAACCACGTGCTTCTGATCATGCATTTAGACCAACTCAACGAACAATTCAACGGTTCAACTAACTTTGTAACTTCATCAAATATGTGGCAGCCCTCCAATGCAATTGTTTTTGTTTTCAAATACCTTCAAACATTAGTTGGTTTTCTGTGAGGGATTCAAAATGCTTTCAGATATTATTTGTTTTTCTGAGGACCTTTGTTTGAATATCAAAGAAAATAGTTACGTTTTAGATGAAACTGTATATAAACTATATTCGATTACTTTGAGTACTTGAAAAGTTGGTATTTTCAAATAAACTACAAAATACAACTATTTTCTGCCCAGGTCTGACACACACACACACACACACACACACACACACACACACACACACACACACACACACACACACACACACACACACACACACACGCCGCAGGCTAATTTCCCATTTCCATGTGGCGCCTAAATCTAATCCTCCAGTGTGACTCAACCAAAATTGGTCCCAGAGGTCTACCCCCCGCCCCCTCACCAACTCTACCCAAACAATATACAGAAATACATATACAGTTGAAGTCAGAAGTGTACATGCACCTTAGCCAATTAAATTTCAACTCAGTTTTTCACAATTCCTGACATTTAATCCTAGTAAATATTCCCTGTCTTAGATCAGTTAGGATCACGCTTCATCAGTTCTACCCACACATTTTCTATAGGATTGAGGTCAGGGCTTTGTGATGGCAACTCCAATACCTTGACTTTGTTGTCCTTAAGCCATTTTGACACAACTTTGGAAGTATGCTTGGGGTTATTGTCCATTTGGAAGACCCATTTTCGACCAAGCTTTAACTTCCTGACTGATGTCTTGAAATGTTGCTTCAATATATCCACATAATTTTCCTGCTTCATGTGCAGTTGCAAACCGTAGTCTGGTTTTGGAGCAGTGGCTTCTTCCTTGCTGAGCCGTCTTTCAGGTTATGTTGATATAGGACTCGTTTTACTGTGGATATAGATACTTTTGAACCTGTTTCCTCCAGCATCTTCACAAGGTCCTTTGCTGTTGTTCTGGGATTGATTTGCACTTTTCGCACCAAAGTACGTTCATCCCTAGGAGAAAGAACGCGTCTCCTTCCTGAGCAGTATGAAGGCTGCGTGGTCCCATGGTGTGTATACTTGCGTACTATTGTTTGTACAGATGAACGTGTACCTTCAGGTGTTTGGAACTTGCTTCCAAGGATGAACCAGACTTGTGGAGGACTACCATTTATTTTCTGAGGTCTTGGCTGATTTCTTTTGATTTTCCCATGATGTCAAGCAAAGAGGCACTGCGTTTGAAGTTCGGCCTTGAAATGCATCCACAGGTACACCTCCAATTGACTCAAATGATGGCAGTAAGCCTATCGGAAGCTTCTAAAGCCATGACATCATTTAATTTCATTTCCAATCTGTTTAAAGGCACAGTCAACTTAGTGTATGTGAACGAATGACCCACTGGAATTGTGATACAGTGAGTTATAAGTGAAATAATCTGTCTGTAAACAATTGTTGGAAACATTACTTGTGTCATGCACAAACGAGTTTTAACCTAAGTGTTTGTAAACTTCTGACTTCAACTGTATATAACACTATGTGTGTTTATCTGTGTGTAAGTGTGTGTGCATACGCATGTGTACAAGTATCTAAATAAGGTTTGATTCAGTGTGCATGTGTACAGTTAAAGTCGGAACTTTATGTACACTGAGGTTAGTCATTAAAACTTGTTTTTCAAAAAAATGCTAAATGTTTACACATATACTCACAGGTAGGGCTCATTAGAAAAGCTAGGAGCACCACATCACATTTAGGAGCAATGGATTTTTAAATTGATTAAGATGTAGCCTACATTGGGCCTATATGTGTCTTACTTACTTTATAAGTGACTCTCCTGAAGAAGATATTGCTTGTCCTTTCTTTCTGTGTCACCAAAAGTTTGCTTATACTGGTAAAGCTACCAGATTGTTCATAGAACAAGGTTGTTCGTAGAGCAGCACAATATGGTCAAAAAAATCGAACTGCAATTTTCCCACCCAAGTATTGCGATTTGACTTGTGATGTAGATCAAAAGACTTGGGTTAACAGTTTGAATCATACAAATAAAATAATTATTCTAATTCTATGGCTGGTGTTGTTTTGCATGACAAGAAATTGAGGGAAAAAACAGGTAGGAGTTATGGCAGGGTAGGAACCAAAGTGTTGGTCAGTGTTTCCCAGGGGACCCTAATCACATTTGAATAGATTTATAGATAGTTGCATTTCGACAAAGATTTTAGAATAGGCTATCTGATTCAGTACATGCCGTTGCACAAACAACATGCTGATATAAACACAACCACTGGTAGCAACCTGTATTAGAGCTAACATTTGATTTGCCCTAGGTAGTGTATTTAGCTAAATGGCATTTAGCTAGCCTGCTCGCTCGTTAGCTTTCAGCATTATCGATTAGCATTATTTTAAGCACATGCCAGCTTCCTTAGACTGACTAACTTGCGTTTTGCAGAGAACAAGATACACAAACGGATAGCATAATTGAGAAAACATGTGGATTCATATTTAGACGCAAAGTGGAAAGCAGCATCGTTCTTGCTTTGGAAGAATATATGTTGAATGCGCGGGACGGCAGGTAGCCTACTGGTTAAGAGCGAATCCCCAAGCCGTCTAAGTGAAAAATCCATCCTTGAGCCAAACCCTAATTGTTCCTGTAAATCGCTCTGGATAAGAGCATCTACTAAATGACTAAAATGTAAATGCATGAATTGACCGCATGCTGAGAAAATAAACAGCACGGAGGAACTGTGTGCTGCCTGCTTGGTGTGTGTGTGGCCTGGGAACTGGATGCAAGAGGCAGCCTGTCTTGTTCGAGTAGTGTAGAAAAGAGTGTTGAGGCAAAATATTGTTACGCATTTCAGTTTTCATTGGATTTTCTTCTAGTGCACAGAAAACTAAAACCCCAGGCCTCACAGCAGAATATTTCTGCGCATTTCAGAGCCTTGCTCACAGGACAAAATCAATCAAATGTAGTGGATACCACTTTAAATGTCAATGAGCATGACCTCTTAGTGGGCAGATTACTCATAATAAGATATCATTGTGTCTTTTGTTGTGTGAGGATGAATCAATCCATCTCACCTCCCTTAGTGTTAAGCTTTGATCAGCCTACAGAGGTAGCCCTGTTTAGAGCCCGTAGCAGCAGCAGGCCCCAGCCTGGCCTTGGCCAACACACCAGCCTTTCCCACCCCCTCCACCCAGCCCAGGGCCCAGACTCCCCGGGGAGCCACAGATTAGCCCTGGCCAAAAACCACTAATCCCTTCATATACTTCCACACACATACCTCCACCCCACCCCAACCCAGCCCGGCCTAACCAACCCTCAGCCACCCCAGCCATAGGCCAGTCAGGGCAGAGTGAGGAGAGGGCTACATACATACAGGCTACATACATACAGGCTCATTGCAAACAGCCACTGAGGGGGAGAGGTGAAGTGGTCTGCCATGGAACTCCCTTTTAACCGCACATGTCCACCGGCAGCATTTTAGCATTTGTACTGCTCCTTTTAACTACTGTTTGGTAGAAATATGGTTTGAATTGGGAAAACTCTTAGAGAGAAATAATGTTGAAGTGGTATTGAAGCCTTGTTGGTCGTTTCTTTTGTGAAATACAACAGGTTGGTGGCTATGGAGCCATACCTTTATCCCAAGTATCCGATAATTTCACAGCCAGTTGAGCGGCAACTAAGAGGGGTCAAGGGGTCAGGGGTTAAAACCACAGAACCTACTACTGGTGTATTGTGTTACCTGGGGCTGAGGGATGGAGGTCAGGGCTAGAGCTGGTGTAATCCTGGTTAGTGTTCTATGGAGAGAGAGGGAGCAAGGGGGGGGGGTGTCTCAGCCACATCAATGGAGCTCCACAATCACTCTCCTTCCACCAACTTAATATCCTGTGTGGCATTACATTGTTGGGTCAGGCCACCATTCTTATACTCCTTTCTTTTCTCTCTCCCTCTGTTTTCAATAGCTCTTCTGTGCGTCTACTCTCCATCAATAATCCACCACTCTAAACCTCTGTTCTCCCCAGAGGGCATTCAAAAAGTCCCCCCACACCAAACTAAAAGCAGATTATGATTCTTGGTTAAAACCGGACTATGAGGAACGAGGAGAGCGAGAGCCGTTCCACATATACGGATGACTATTACCGCCCCTAAAGAAAGCAAGGATCCACTCCATCTTTTGAGATTACTATTTCGGACAATGGACAGAAGCATTCCACCCTCAGGGTTTACCATCTTGCTTCAAGATTATCATAAACTAGACAATGTAGGGGGGACTGTTCTGCTCTAAGTGATTACAATTCTGCACCATGCTGACAATTCTGGGGAGTCCTCCTTTATTTGGACTACCTCATCCTCAACCAGAGGGAAGAATTCGTTTAGTTTTCTGAATGGAGGGACAGAGGCAGAGATGGAGGGAGGGAGCAGCAGAGGGAAATCATTAAAATCCAATGATGAGAAAGGGCCCCCAGTGAAGAATCCCAACTCTGTCCCCCCCCATTCACCCTCCCACCTCTGCCCTTCACATCCCAAAACTCCCACCTCTCGTTGCCTGGATGGCAGTAGTATGCCGACAAGGCAAAGAGCAGTAACTTCGCAAACAGTCCCTCTGTGCCATGGACGAAGGGCTCTGTAAGGTTTACCCTGGGATGACTAGGTGGTCTGGCTCTGAGACTCTGAAGTCAGTCTGATTGTGTAAACACTCTTAAATCATCACATGATCTCATCACCAGCCCTCTTCTCCAGCTCCTCAGTGAGAGGTGCTTATGTTAAACTAGAGAGAGAGAGTCCAGAGGATGGTGGGGGGGTGCTGGAGATAGTTGACTGAGTAGTTAGGTTGTCTGGGTTGTCAGATGCTGCATCAAGCTCTGCCTATGTGAACGTTTGCTACTACTGATGGGCCCTAGGGCCAACTATACTACCGTTGGGCCTAGGGCTAACTATACTACCGATGGGCCTAGGGCCAACTATACTACCGATTGCCCTATGGCCAACTATACTACTGATGGGCCTAGGGCCAACTATACTACCGATGGGCCTAGGGCCAACTCTATTACTGATGGGCCAAGGGCCAACTATACTACCGATGGGCCTAGGGCCAACTATACTACCGATGGGCCTAGGGCCAACTACACTACCAATGGGCCTAGGGCAACTATACTACTGATGGGCCTAGGGCCAACTATACTACCGATGGACCTAGGGCCAACTATACTACCGATGGGCCTAGGGCCAACTATACTACCGATGGGCCTAGGGCCAACTATACTACTGATGGGCCTAGGGCCAACTATACTACCGATGGGCCTAGGGCCAACTATACTACCGATGGGCCTATGGCCAACTATATTACTGATGAGCCTAGGGCCAACTATACTACCAATGGGCCTAGGGCAACTATACTACCGATGGGCCTATGGCCAACTATACTACTGATGGGCCTATGGCCAACTATACTACTGATGGGTCTATGGCCAACTATACTACTGATGGGCCTATGGCCAACTATACTACTGATGGGCCTATGGCCAACTATACTACTGATGGGCCTATGGCCAACTATACTACTAATGGGCCTAGGGCTAACTATACTACTGATGGGCCTAGGGCTAACTATACTACTGATGGGCCTAGGGCCAACTATACTACCGATGGGCCTAGGGCCAACTATACTACCGATGGGCCTATGGCCAACAATTCTACTGATGGGCCTATGGCCAACTATACTACTGATGGGCCTATGGCCAACTATACTACTGATGGGCCTATGGCGAACTATACTACTGATGGGCCTAGGGCCAACTATACTACCAATGGGCCTAGGGCCAACTATACTACCGATGCGCCTATGGCCAACTATACTACTGATGGGCCTATGGCCAACTATACTACTGATGGGCCTATGGCCAACTATACTACTGATGGGCCTATGGCCAACTATACTACTGATGGGCCTAGGGCCAACTATATTACTGATGGGCCTATGGCCAACTATACTACTGATGGGCCTATGGCCAACTATACTACTGATAGGCCTATGGCCAACTATACTACTGATAGGCCTATGGCCAACTATACTACTGATGGGCCTAGGGCCAACTATACTACCGATGGACCTAGGGCCAACTATACTACCGATGGGCCTAGGGCCAACTATACTACCGATGGGCCTAGGGCCAACTATACTACTGATGGGCCTAGGGCCAACTATACTACCGATGGGCCTAGGGCCAACTATACTACCGATGGGCCTAGGGCCAACTACACTACCGATGGGCCTATGGCCAACTATATTACTGATGAGCCTAGGGCCAACTATACTACCAATGGGCCTAGGGCAACTATACTACCGATGGGCCTATGGCCAACTATACTACTGATGGGCCTATGGCCAACTATACTACTGATGGGCCTATGGCCAACTATACTACTGATGGGCCTATGGCCAACTATACTACTGATGGGCCTATGGCCAACTATACTACTGATGGGCCTAGGGCTAACTATACTACTGATGGGCCTAGGGCTAACTATACTACTGATGGGCCTAGGGCTAACTATACTACTGATGGGCCTATGGCCAACTATACTACTGATGGGTCTATGGCGAACTATACTACTGATGGGCCTAGGGCCAACTATACTACCAATGGGCCTAGGGCCAACTATACTACCGATGCGCCTATGGCCAACTATACTACTGATGGGCCTATGGCCAACTATACTACTGATGGGCCTATGGCGAACTATACTACTGATGGGCCTATGGCCAACTATACTGCTGATGGGCCTAGGGCCAACTATACTACTGATGGGCCTATGGCCAACTATACTACTGATGGGCCTATGGCCAACTATATTACTGATGGGCCTATGGCCAACTATACTACTGATGGGTCTATGGCGAACTATACTACTGATGGGCCTAGGGCCAACTATACTACCAATGGGCCTAGGGCCAACTATACTACCGATGCGCCTATGGCCAACTATACTACTGATGGGCCTATGGCCAACTATACTACTGATGGGCCTATGGCGAACTATACTACTGATGGGCCTATGGCCAACTATACTGCTGATGGGCCTAGGGCCAACTATACTACTGATGGGCCTATGGCCAACTATACTACTGATGGGCCTATGGCCAACTATATTACTGATGGGCCTAGGGCCAACGATACTACTGATGGGCCTAGGGCCAACTATACTACTGACGGGCCTAGGGCCAACTATATTACCGATGGGCCTAGGGCCAACTATACTACTGATGGGCCTAGGGCCAACTATACTACCGATGGGCCTAGGGCCAACTATACTACAGGTGGGCCTATGGCCTACTATATTACTGATGGGCCTAGGGCCAACTATACTACCAATGGGCCTAGGGCAACTATACTACCGATGCGCCTATGGCCAACTATACTACCGATGGGCCTATGGCCAACTATACTACTGATGGGCCTATGGCCAACTATACTACTGATGGGCCTATGGCCAACTATACTACCGATGGGCCTAGGGCCAACTATACTACTGATGGGCCTAGGGCCAACTATACTACCGATGGGCCTAGGGCCAACTATACTACCGATGGGCCTAGGGCCAACTATACTACCGATGGGCCTAGGGCTAACTATACTACTGATGGGCCTAGGGCCAACTATACTACTGATGGGCCTAGGGCCAACTATACTACTGATGGGCCTAGGGCCAACTATACTACTGATGGGCCTAAGGCCAACTATACTACTGATGGGCCTAGGGCCAACTATACTACTGATGGGCCTAGGGCCAACTATACCACTGATGGGCCTATGGCCAACCATACTACTGATGGGCCTATGGCCAACTATACTACTGATGGGCCTAGGGCCAACTATACTACCGATGGGCCTAGGGCTAACTGTACTACCGATGGGCCTAGGGCCAACTATACTACTGATGGGCCTAGGGCCAACTATACTACTGATGGGCCTAGGGCCAACTATACTACTGATGGGCCTAGGGCCAACTATACTACCGATGGGCCTAGGGCCAACTATACTACCGATGGGCCTAGGGCTAACTATACTACCGATGGGCCTAGGGCCAACTATACTACTGATGTGCCTAGGGCCAACTATACTACTGATGGGCCTAGGGCCAACTATACTACTGATGGGCCTAGGGCCAACTATACTACTGCCATCCAGTTGTAACTCTCTCACCAGACTTGTTTAGATCAGCATGGGAACAAAGGTGAGAAGGACGTCTTAGTAAATTAACTTCTTATGCCATCAGAGTTCAGAGTAGGGATGTGCACAGTTATTCGAATATTGAAATATCAAAACGGACATTACTATTCAAATATTTGTGTGAGTATTCATTTTTGTGAGAGAAAAAAAACATCATAGACCTATTTTAACACAGAAAAGATTTTTGTAAATTAAAGTCAAATATTCATGTGACATTGTTACATACGAGGATATACCATGACATTTCAAATAATGAATAAAACAACAAACTGTAGTTTTTATGATGTGCACGGTGCGCCTTCACGTGTAGCTTGTTGTTCGTGTCGGCCAATCAAAGCGGCAAAGAGGCTCAAAGTGTAGCAAGTGGAGTGAGAGTTGACTAGTGCAATGCAAGAAGGAATACAATCAGGGACTTAAAAGTCAGCGAAATGAGAGGTATTAGGCTATAATGAGCAACCAACAAGTTGGCTTTGTTTTATTTCATGTAGTTGGGGACAAAGCGCAGCATGGGACCTCAATTAGCCTAGCTAGCTATAGCTGATTAGTTAGCTAGCTTCTCTAGGCTCGTCCAGTCAGGACAGGCACTGTTATATGGGATGATAAATAACATTGTGGCTGCTACACGTTAACTAGTCTTGGCTGTAGCCGAGTTGCCTTGGCATCTCTCTCTCTTCCTCCGCCTGCGCTGACTTTCTCCTATCTCACACATTACAAACCAGCCCATAAACCTTACAGAGCCCTATGTCCACGGCTCAGAGGCCAGGGTGAGGCCGGGGTGGAATATGAGATGGGAGGTCTAGGTTGAGGTGTGTGGGTGGGGGTCTTAATGGATGTCTTCACCAAGGGGTCAGGGGTCATGGGGGCGGGGGTAATACCCTCCACTAGGTTGTAGCCATGCGGTGATCTCCACATGGTTACGCCGGAGGCCGGCCTTCTCTCACCTCAGCAGCATCACAGAGCCTACAATCCATCATGGAGGCCAGTCACTATCTTTCATACGGTCTTAGTCGCTAAGCCTCCTGCTGTGTAGTCTCATTTCCCCCTGACACTCTCCTGAACACTCCCTTTAACACACTCACACACACTCACACACACCCACACACTCACACACTCAGTGAGGAGTCATTTCTCATTCCTCTTGTCCAAAGCCACTGAATTTTCCCTGGGAGCGCATTCTTCACACATCCAGCAGTGTGACAACCACCATTAAGGCCCCATTCCTCAAGCACATGGAAGTGTCACCACACATTAGGGCCCGAGCAGACACCAGCGTACACACGCACACACAATGGTGCCATAGATGATCCGCATTACCCACACTCCCTCACTCATCACCTTCAGAACCTGACCTTTTATTAACCAGGTCACCCTGCTGTGATGACTAATCTCCCTGTCAGACCCTGCCACGATCATGAAAGCATTTGCTTAGGACTCCTTTTTTCCAAACGGCCCCAATAACACAGTCGCTTTAGGGCGATCCAAGCGCTTTTACATCGCACATCAATACAGCAAACACACAATCCCTGAATAGGAACGCATGTTAAAATGGAACAGGCAAGAGTCACAACCCGGTTGTACCGTCACAGTGGGGGGCGCATGTTATCACAGTTAGGTTTCCCATCGCTACAGAGGAGCTCAAGTGTTTCAAACGGAGCATGTGTTTTTACATCGCAATATGTCTTACCTGGGGTTGCTGTGGGCAATAGTGTGTGCCGAGCTAAAACATTCCCGGAAGTCATTTGTGCTTTACGTTGCAGGAGGACATGGAAGCTTCCCCCCTCCCCCACTGCTTGTTTATCCGTTAGTGCACGAGGGCAGAATGTTTCAGAACGTTCCCCGCATTGTTTGTTTATGTATGAGGTGTAGATTAGGTGAACCTCACTCTCTCCGTAAGCCTGAGAATCAGCATGCGCGATGCAACCATTTTCTCTTTTTATGTTTGGGCATTAAAGAAAGATGCAGATTCACTTAAAGCCTCCCTACTGTATATGGTCCATGGAGGATGGAAAGACATTCCAATACAGGACATCAACTGTTTCCCTGCGTATGCTACTTTCCACTCACATCAGGAGTGCAGACCGCCGTTAGTGATTAGCCTACCGAGGTGTATTATGATGTGACTGCTGCCTTGGGGGCCTTATTGAATACAGGGGCCCTTGGGGAGTAAATGAGGGGCCCCTCGGGGACTGACACGGGGCTATTTCTCCACACCACATGCCTCATGCTCTCTGATTTATATGTCAAACATCCATCTTTCCCTGTGTCTGGGCCAGGCAGGATGAAAAGCGTTAGGGGAGTGTGGGGAGGGGGACAGAAGCCTTGTCCACACACTCAAGGGCCAGGAGAGGAAAGTCCATTGGGAGTTTGGGGGAGGAAAGTGGAGACACAGAGGATAAGTGAAAAATGCCCCTCTGATGTCTCTGTATCTAAAGTCTTCAGTAACAGTTTAGCAGTGGGGATTAAATATGAGCTGAGTTTCAGAGTTTCACTGTTATGCCTCCACAACCCCCTAACCCCTTTACCCTCACCTACGCAGACTCCCCTCTGGCCTTCACATCTCAGCTGCTGGGAGATGAATCAGGAGCAGGCTGGAGGTGGGGCACCAGGAGCTGGGCCAGGCTGAAGCTAGGACCCAGCGGGAGGAGACCCAGGCCAGGCTGAAGCTAGGACCCAGCGGGAGGAGACCCAGGCCAGGCTGGAACGTTCCTCCATGTTGGGTCCTGGGCTTACTGTCTGATTGCTGGTCATAACCCCCTCATTACTGGGTCGGACAACCAGCTCACACAATGAATGAGGCTAAAGTGTGTGTGTGTGTGTGTGTGTGTGTGTGTGTGTGTGTGTGTGTGTGTGTGTGTGTGTGTGTGTGTGTGTGTGTGTGTGTGTGTGTGTGTGTGTGTGTGTGTGTGTGTGTGTGTGCGTGTGCGTGTGCGTGTGCGTGTGCGTGTGTGTGTGCAACACAAGCGTCAGGTTGCTTGACATCCAATAACGGTGAATGGTCTAAAAATTTAAAAAGAAAAAAGGGGAAGAAACAGACCCCGTTATACACACAAGGACATACACACCAACAAAATATCCGGTATCTATTCCCACTCACACAGGGACTTCCACACGTATGTCCACAAGCATGCAGGCCATGGTGATTGCACTGCCCTTCTCCTGAGCAGATTAGGTAAGTCTGGGACCAATTTTCCTCTCTGGGCTGCGGGGCGCAGGCGACCCTTCACCGAGCACGCTCTGTTTGGACACGGATAATCAGCACTGATCACTCCACAAGCAGGGGCTGCCAGAGAGGGGAGGGGGGGGCGGTGAAGGGGGCTACACCACACCTCATAGGACGAACGGTCACGGAAAGACAGTGCAATAGCGAAAGCCTAGAGGCTACGCTGCCCTACAAATGCAAAAACGCAGTGACAACGTGATTTCTGTCTTCTGCAAAACCTGACTTCTAGACAGACAGCAATTTCTGATGCTCCGTGATATACTCTGATCGACGGTCTTTTTCTTGTGTCAGGAAACGAAACACCACATTAATCAGATAATCAACCTGGCCATTACAACAGATCAAAGATTTCTGGACCTGCGTTCTGCCTTTGTAGGGCAGTATAGCAACTGATGCAACCACAGATGTAAGCTACAGCTGATGTAACCACACAGAAAGGGTTACATGACGACATGACCACACATACAGGACGTATGACCACGGATGAGGGAGAGGTGACCTTGAAGAGGAGTCCCCCATGACCTCGCAGATCTAAGTACCCCAGTATCATGTATGACCATGACGGCAGGGGGTAGATCGAGTAACCAGAGAGGTTCCAGAGAGTTGAGTCTTTTCACCTCCTAAAACATCCCCCCCCCTCAAGATCATTCACAAGTCATCTGGGGTTTTTCAGTATAAATGAAATATGTTCTGTGGGAAAAGGGTTCAAGTATACAGCAATCTTTATGACAAGACCGACGATGTATCCTTCAACACCAATTCGCTGGCTGTGTGTTGTCTGTGCATTGGCTACGACACTTCACTTTGTATGTACATCAGCACTCCTCCACCATCTGCAACCTGCCTGCTGTGGGGAGAGGAGATACGTCTTCATTGGTCGTAAATAAAAGCTTGTTTAATTTCAGCGTGTGTTTCACATGAAAACAGAACAAGCCAGACCCTGGAAACACATGTTGCCCTGTGATAACCCTGTCATCAATCTGAACTTGAACGTTTCAAGTGCAAAAACTGGAAAAGATACGAATCTGGGATTGGAGGGAAGTGTATGATAAAACTATCTTAAGGGAGTACAAAGATCATGTCTGTCCAAAGAAAAATAAGTTGGTCTCAAGGTAAAAAAACAAAACAAACATGTACTGAAGCTGTGGACGGGTCTAACTGATCATGCTCAGTACGGCCGCTTTGCAGGGTGAAGTCTACAGCTCTCTCTAGGCCAGTGGTTTTCCCTCGGGTTAAAGGTCACGTTATGTTTTGTCTTACTTTCTAATGACCTCTACTCATTGTTCTACGGCGGGAGTGCGGGATGCACCTCTGACCACAGGGAGAAACCCCAGTATTGCCACAGTTACACCTGTGGGATATTCAGTAAGTCAGGGGTAAAGAGTCAAGGGGTCAGGGGTCATGGGGTCAGTGGTCATGAGGGAGTGAGCCAAAAGTCTCCAGAAGAGACATAAAATGGAGGATAACAAACAGATGAAGGAGGAGGGGGAGAGTCGATGGAGTACTATCCACTTTCAAATCATCTCTGTAAAAGCCAGATCATTCTGTGAAGGAAACAGGATGAGGGAAGGTAGGAGAGATGATGGTACATCTTTATTACTGGGCCACAGCTGCTCAACCCTTTAAAAGCTTCCCTGGACTAAACCCAGCTAAATCCTCTGTCTGTCTGCATGGGAAAAGTGGCTGGTTGCGTCCCAGTCTGAGTTGGGTTTTGTTGTACTGCCTGGATGTGCGCGTGTGTGTGCGTGTGTGTGCGTGTGTGCGCGTGCATGTGTGCGCGTGTGTGTGTGCTGTGATATGGAGTGTAATGATAACGTTCTCCCTGCTTCTCAGAGCTGATTGACAGCTGTGATTGGCAGCCTGTGAGTTAGTGGAGCCTTAAGGGCAGAAACACACAGCCTGTTGAATGACTGGCACACTACGGGCAAACACACACACACACACACACACACATTCACACACGCACATTATATTATAAGGATTATCTTTCTCTCCCCCTGAGTGTGTCTGGGTAAGGTCGGTTCAGGAGAGTTTTAATGAAGCCTGCCCTCTGTCTTTCTCTGTCCCCTCTCAAAGAGCAGGGTCACCTCACCGCCATGGCAACGCCTGCAGCCGTGCTCCCTGGGTCCCGGGGATCCTGGGAAGGGAGCTGGAGGAATGCGGTATCTGATTGCCTGCCTCACGTAGAGGTGGCCACAGGCTGGACCTTGTCCCCCGCACCATGTATCACATGTCCGCTAAGCAACTCCAGCTACGCTCTAAGCCCCAGAACCATCCATCTGTCACACACACACACACACACACACACACACACACACACACACACACACACACACACACACACACACACACACACACACACACACACACACACACACACACACACACACACACATAAACACACACACACACACTCACACACACACACACACACACACACCGAGCCATCCTATGGAGCATGGACACGGCCTGGGGGATAGGGCTGTGGAGGTGCCATCCAAAGTGCCAGGATCATATTTGAGCTGCACACAGACCACACAGCGCGGTGTGTAAAATGTTAGCATGAGCGAGCACGTTGGTTTTTTAGGAATTCAGTCTCATCCCAACCGCCATTCCAACTGCCACTAAGCAGAGAGCCTTTGCATGGGGTCACTGACCTACCAATAGCGATCCAGCGTTCTACCGTTTGAATAATCTGTAATACACTTTTTTTTGTGTGTATAAAATGTATATTGAAATCTGCCTGTCACAAATCCAGGTCACCGCACGCAAAGGACTCAGCACACATGATGGCACTTGACAGTTAGGGAATTCACAGAACCTCTGCAGTACCTATTTACCTGTGTATGAAGGATGACCTTTTCGTTAGCGCGCTGTCTCTCCGGTCGGGGCTGAGGGCTGTCTTCTCTTCCTCTGCCTCTCGTTGTGACGGGCAACTGGGCCAACCCCCCCAGCTCCAGGCCCCATGGAATCCCCCAGTTGTCCTATCATCAACCCCAGGAAGAGCTGCCCCTCTTCTGCCTGGCGTCCCAAACTAGGCCCAGGACTAATCAGGCCTTCACCTCATCTGACAGCAACACAGACTGATAACATGTCAAGGCCGGGAGAAATCCTTAAGGAGGCGATGCAACATCTATAATGTATAGGATTTATCTGCACACTGGCGTTCCTATGTGTCAAGCTGCTGGAGGGAGCAACAACAATTGAAAGCACAGATGTCCGTGTCCTATCAATTCACAGGATCAGATGCAAACGGAATCTACACTTGAGTGTTCACACAGGATCTGCAGATTTATGTGCCATAAAAGCTACCATGGTTGCTGTGCCGACGCATGCTCCGCTTACCATCTCAGTGTCATCATCCAACGGATGTCCCATCGATGTCCCATTCAGGTTGTTGACTGTGATATTAAATATGTCCTGTTTTGACTGCTGGATGCCAGGGAGGAGGAGGAGGGTGGGTTCTTGGAGACAGATCATCAGTGGGTCTATCGAGCCGTATCAGTGTCGCTGGGTAATGGAGAAACAGTCTGTATGCGTGTCACTGAGTCGGAGATGAGAAACCTCCATACTCTGCTTCTGAGGTAATCAGTTACGATCCAAGTTCGGGGCTTGGCCGTCAATTCCCCATGCATACCGACATGCATAACACATCATGCGCGCGCACGCACACACACGCACGCACGCACGCACGCACACACACACACACACACACACACACACACATACACACACACACACACACACAAACCTGTGGAATGTTCATCCTAAGAAGAGCCCAGCCCATCCCCTGTGGTCTGATTCTGAGAAGTCTTCCTTTGTTTCTATATCTCCATCTCTTTAATCCTTCCTCACCCCCACCTGCCCTCCCCCCACCCGCCCTCCCCTCCTCCCTTCATTCCAGCAGTCATCTGTGAGGCGATAACGGGTGTGTGTCGGTCGGCCTGCCGTGCCCCTCCTCCTCTTCAGCGCGAGAAGGATGAGACAGAGGGATTATCAGAGAGAAGGAGAAAGATGACGGCGAGAGACAGGCTGAGGATGATAAACTAGCCTTGTCAGCCACGCCCAACTCCTATCTATCCCCCCCCCCCCCCATCAAACACAGCTCTCCATCTTTCTCTCTGACATCGAACCTCACCTTAAAAACGTTCCACCAAATTAAATTAAAACCACAACATCTATCATGCCTCATGCTTCAAGATGTTTCATGCCTGCGCTGCCTGTGCCACGAGAGACTCTGGATTCGAGTCCAGACTCTGGATTCGAGTCCAGGCTCTGTCGCAGCCGGGCCGCGACCGGGAGACCCATGGGGGCGGCGCACAATTGGCCCAGCGTCATCCGGGTTAGGGGAGGGTTTGCCTGGCAGGGATGTCCGTGTCCCATCGCACACTAGCGACTCCTGTGGCGGGCCGGGCGCAGTGCACATTGACACGGTCGCCAGATTACAGTGGTTCCTCCGACACCGTTGTTGCTGCTGGCTTCCGGGTTAAGTGGGCGTTGTGTCAAGTAGCAGTGCGGATTGGCTGGGTTGTGTTTCGGAGGACGCACGGCTCTTGACCTTCTCTTCTCACGAGTCTTCACGGGAGTTGCAACGACGAGACAAGACTGTAACTACCAACTGGATACCACGAAATTGGGGAGAAAAAGGGGTAAAAAATCTATTAAAAAAAAGACTTTAAAAAAATTATGTTTCATGCCTGCCCCTCCTCTCCCAGCCATGTCCTTACATTGTGCCATTTCAAAAAGCGAGGTCTCAGGTTAGTGTAGCTTAACTTTAGCCTGCCTCGTTGACCATAAATCTGTCCAGTGTTCAGCCAAGCTCCCTCTCTGAATGAAGGTTCACCTCATAACCACACGGCTCAGAGGGAGCATTTATGTGATCATTACTATTACGATCCAGCCCTCACCCCCGGGCCAGGCCCTCACCCTCGAGCCAGGCCCTCACTCCCTTCCAGTTCCTCCACAGTGACCTGTGGAGACAGAAGTTAGAGGTCGGGTCCAGAGAGAATGGGTGTGTGTGTGTGTGTGTACAGATTGTTTTCTTTTCCTGGCTTTGCTTTTGTCCAATCCATTTCTGGCTCACTTGGCTCGAGGCTGTGATTTGGGGTTGGAAGGGGTTGAGAAAGGCGAGATGGAGAATATATTCCCCCCTGCTCCCTCAGACGCAGATTTATAGGTCTGGATGAGAGCTCTGCGGAGTCAACTTCTGGCTGGTCGTTGGTCAGATCCAATCACCTTCTCTCCTACAGATCTGTTTGTCATCATGGGCCCACTGGTCACCTCTCTGCACGCACGAGCACACACTCAAATACACACACGCCCCTGAAGGACTACAAAGGGGCTATTGTCGTCTGAGAATGAAGCAACCCCCCCAAAAACCCCTTTTTCATAACAGGGGCACCCTTTCTCATATCCGTCCCCTGTACCTGGCACTCACTAGGCCACTCAGCACCAGTTCAGGGACCTCACAGGTGGAAAGGACCAACAACATGGATACAGTGCGGTTATACAGTGCCTATTCCCTACTGGTGATGAAGTGCTGTAGAGCGCAATATCGCATGCTGACGTAATGGGTATCTCAACATGAGTTGTCATATAACTCAATGTAGAGCAACCACATGTGAAAACTGTGTTCATTTTGGCGAGGCCCCACTTTCAGACCCCTGATTGGATCCTGGAGGAGCGATGAAGACCTCTGGCTGAAGGAGAGAAAGGGTCTGCTGAGAGAGACAGCCTGTCCGCTCCCAGGACCTCCCCAGGCCCAGAGAAGAGGGTCAGAGACACCCACAGGCCTGGTCACAACCAGGGACTTGAGTTCCACTTGACCCTGGCCTGCCCTCTGCATTGTGTGGGGAGGTTTTCCGTGGCGCCTGGTTGCCTTCCGTAACGCTCTGCTGTCCTGAAGCTCATGTCTCATCCACCTCCCCAGCCCCCAGTGCCCCACTATGGGTTGCAGGTCTCGCCTCAAAGAGACCCCTCTGGTTCCTTCTTAATCCTGGGGCCCTCAGCATCCTCAGAGGGGAGGCGCCCCTTTATTCTGTCTCTCCTTTTTTCCTTCCTTCCTCCTTCATTGATTCATTCACTCCATTCATCCCATAAAAACACATATCTCCATTGTGCTCGGGCCGTCACACATTCATGCATGTTTTCTGCATATTAAGGGAGCGAGGTCTTTTTTCAGTTTCATTTACATAACTTTCTCCACATGCAAAAACTGGATGAGGAGAGAGAGAGAGAGAAAGGGGAGACGAGAGGAGAGAGTGAGAAACAGTCAAAAACATGAATGCAGTAATTCATCGAGTAATTCAACAGAAACATATACCATTACATATACTGTTCCCTGTCACAGGCAACCTCTGGTTGAGAGATCAGTTTGTTACTCAGGTCACAACCAGAGGGAATGCAGTTGAGCTCTCTATTCTTTAATCTTCGCAATATCCTTCTCTGGCTCGCTCTCTCTCTCGCTCTCTCTCTTTCTCTCCCTCCCTTTATCTCGCCCTCTCTCTTTCCCCCTCGCTCTCTCTCATTCTCTCTTTCTCTCCCTCTCTCACTCTCTCTCTCTGATGTGAGCTGTAGGGGAAAGGTAAACAGTCAACCTACTCGCTTTGAGGAGTAGAAGACTCAAAGTAAGAGCGGGGGAGACCACACACCTCTAGTTGGACTGGTTGGCTTTCCTCAGTCTCCCCTCTCCGCTTCCCTTTCAGAGCTGCTGTTCCGCAACCACAGTCTCCATCCGCAATCAAACCCTGACATCCGTCAGTCATAGGGGGGTGTGTGTGTGTGTGTGTGTGTGTGTGTGTGTGTGTGTGTGTGTGTGTGTGTGTGTGTGTGTGTGTGTGTGTGTGTGTGTGTGTGTGTGTGTGTGTGTGTGTGTGTGTGTGTGTGTGTGTGTGTGTGTGTGTGTGTGTGTGTGTGTGTGTGTGTGTGTGTGTGTGTGTGTGTGTGTGTGTGTGTGTGTGTGTGTGCGTGTGTGTGCGTGTGTGTGCGTGTGTGTGCGTGTGTGCGTGTGTGTGTGTGTGTGCGTGTGCATGTGCGTTTACATTTACGTATTTGCGGGTGAAACCACTGTGTGTATTTCTATAATTATCAGGCCTACTCTGCATAATGAAAGGTATCATTACGTTTAGCCATGCCTGACCACAGCTTCTCTCCTTCTCCGAGCAGCTCAGGGAGGAATGTGTCTGCTGACTTGGCTCCCAACCTGCTGCTCCGTGTCGAGTTAGAGCACGCAGCATCAACCGCCTGTGGTTTATCCTCACCCTTCATTCACAGCTGCCGAAACAGGTCCAAGGCTTTTCACACTCTCCTTAAGTGGAGCAGTGTACACACACACACACACACACACACACACACACACACACAGACACACACACACTTAACGATGGCATCAAAAGGGTCCGGTTTTACTTCCACCCGTCGTGGTGTAAATGTGTGTAATGTCCGTGTCCGTGTGTACGTACAGAAAGGCACTGCAAGGCTCTGAGACAGTAGGTGTAGTTCAGGCTAACGAGCGGGCTAATTAGGGAGACCTCTGGGACTGACCCCACTAAGGATTGCCTCTCCTAGTCCAACAACCTCTTCCTGGGGGTCTCTGTCTGGGTCTCTGCTTCCCTATAGGTGGATCCTTGCTCTGTTCCTCTCTGTGAGCCCCAGGCCAGACTGTAGAGGTGCTGACTGAGAAGGCTAGCATGACATGGCCGGCAGTGCTTGGGTCCCGTGTAGCACCAGTATGCATTCCACAGCCTACACGTCAATCAACACAATACCATATGTGCATACAGAAAGGTGTACAGGCTCACACATACAGTACACGTGCATACACGGTCACACACTGACTGAGGTCAACAGACACGCACACAGGAATACTCCGTATGAGGTGTCATAGCGATGTAAGAGCATGTGCATGCGCTTGCGGGTGAATGCGCGAGCGGCCGGGGTAAATAACTGCGATGGCTCCCAACAGAAACACTGGAATTTAGAGACCCCTGTAGGTCTCGCTCTCTGTCACGCAGACACCCCTCCACACGTCTGCTGCGGAAACACACTCACTCTCACCATACACAGCCTTGACCAGAGGCCCCTATTCCCTGTTGGTCAGCGTGTGTTGGTGACTTCAGTACCTCTCTGTAGCGTACATGTGGCCAGCACCTGTCTGACCCCCTCCTCCCTCTCTCCTGCCCTCTTCATTACCCATTGAACCCTCATTACCATTTCCACCGGGACGCTGCTCTCTGTCAACCCCCCCACCCACCCACCCACCCACTCTCCTCCATCCCTGCCTTCTGACACCCGGAGCCCTATAACTGCCCTTCCCCAGCCAATCAGCAGGCAGCATTCTCCCCCTCATCATCATCCTCCTCGCATTCCTTTATTGGGTTGTGCTTTCTGCATTACCTCTGTTCCCCTAGTGATTACTCTTAAATTGCATCCATGTACTGCGAGTTGAAGCCCTCAGAGACCTCCCTTTACTGGGGTTCATTTCCACCCAGCCAACCTCTGCTCTGTATGAAGCTCTCCTCCTACATTATATGGACTGGGTGGAGACACGGCGGGAGAACACACTCGCATCAGATGCAATGTAGAATTCAATCACTTACAAGAGAGGGGAAACAACTGTGAAACACTATACGAAACATAAAGAATTGCTCATACCGGATGAGGAACGTGTATCCCTGCTGTTCTTTGTCTTCCTGGCTCTGCTAGCACGCAACTCCTGTTTGTCCTGCAGAACAATGAAAAAGCACCCAGCATTTATCTGCCAGTAACCACATTTCCAGTAAAGGCAGGGTTGCCAGGTCAAGCTAAAATTTCTAGTCCAATGACTACTCAAAACCCACCCACAAGGCCTGAAAACTAGCCCCCTCCAAACAAATTGCGAAGCAAGAGAGGAGTTGCCACATTTAGCCAATAAACCCTTTTTCCGGGCAACATTATCGGGCAAATTAAGGAGTCTCGACTTCACTCCTAACGACCTAAGAAGCTCAATTGGGTTTTCCATCAAAAGAATCATTCTTGCGAGCTAATGTGACTAATAAAGGCATTTGAACATGTCGCAAGAGAAAAGATCATTCGTTCTTATTTCAAAAATCAAATGTTAGGCTATTTCCTGGCAATTGTGCCGTTATTATGTGCCAGATAAGCCTACAAACCGCAATAAAAGGCCTATTTGCGGGATTGACTAGGCCTACTGCATCTGGTTTATGATTGTAATTCAACCTTGCCATGGTTTGGTTAGCTAGATGCAGGTAACCTAAAGCCCCAGATATGCCTACATCTCATTTCAGATCGCCTACAGTAGCCTAGGCAGGATGCAAGATGAACGACTTAGCAGCTTGATTAGTTCAAATTGACAGACTAATTTATTCAACATGAACAGCGAGGCGATTTCAAAGTAAGAAGCGGTTCCGTTGCCCATTAGCCTGCTGGAATAGGCGACTGAGGACGGGGTAGTAATTTAAATCACTGAAACAAACATTATAATATGGATATGAACTGAATAAGCATATGCTTTTCAACAACAGCCAGTGTTAAAAAAAATTTTTTACCTGTTGCATAATGAATTCAAACAACAGCTAATCTGCAACTGCGATAGAATTGTGAACATGATCACAATTGATAACTTCTAATTTAATTAACTAAACATGGCCATTAATAATTGCATAATAACACAAGGCGACACAAGGCGACAACAACAATTAACTGAAGTTACAGGCTACTTATTAAATCAGTTTGCCAGCTCCAGGAAGCTCCAGGAAGGCTACACAAGTGGCACACATTGATTTGCAATGACTCCAGTGATATTGTCATTTCAACATATGTATTGTATAAAATGGTAGGTTACAGTAGCCTACACCGGCATAGCAAATAATAGGCTAACAGATGCAAATGTATCATTCTCCATCCATATTTAAATGTCAGATCTTTTGTGAACTTTTTCCCATAACTGAAGCAGGAGAGGGAGTTCCATAACTTCAATTTCAAATTTCCACTTGCGCCTCGCTCGAGACCCAAGAACTGAGCATTCGTGACCTCCCGAGTGGCGCAGTTGTCTTAGGTGCTGCAACGCAGTGCTAGTTGTGCCATTAGAGATTCTGGGCTCGAGTCCAGGCTCTGTCGCACCCGGCCGTAACCGGGAGGCACATGGGGTGGCGCACAATTGGCCCAATGTGGGGAGGGTTTGGCGGCAGGGATTTTTTAAATTTCACCTTTATTTATTCACAACTGTGACCTGGCCAAGATGTCCTTGTCCAATCACGCACCAGCGACTCCTGCGGCGGGCCGGGCACAGTGCATGTTGACATGGTTGCCAGGTGCACAGTGTTTCCTCCGACACATTGGTGCGGCTATCTTCCGGTTAAGTGGGCATTGTGTCAAGAAGCTGTGTTGGCCTGGTTGGGTTGTGTTTCGGAGGACGCACGGCTCTCGACCTTTGCCTCTCCCGTGTCTGATTGGATGCAACAAAATTGGGGAGAAAAAGGGGTAAAAGTACTTGAAAAAATATATATATATATTTTTTTTAATTACCCTTCGCTTGATATGGTTTTCCCATAAGCAAAGTCGACATTAGAATGCAGTTTAAACCACCTCAGAGAGAATTTATTTAATTACCACAAGTAATTTGCTTGTGCTTTGTCACCATTATTTCTTGATGCGCATCCGTTCTAGCTCGCGAATAGCCTATATTTCATGGAAATAGAGTTGGAATGACAATCTACACTGAACAAAATGATAAATGCAACATGTAAAGTGTTGGTCACATGAGCTGAAATAAAAGATCCCAGAAATGTTCCATATGCACAAAAAGCTTTTTTCTCTCAAATGGTGTTTACATCCCTGTTAGTGAGCATTTCACACTAAAAGGGAACTCTAAAATGTGCAGTTTTGTCACACAATACAATACCACAGATGTCTCAAGTTTTGAGGGAGCGTGCAATTAGCATGTTGACTGCAGGAATCTCCACCAGAGCTGTTGCCAGAGAATTGAATGTTAATTTCTCTACCATTAGCTGCCTCAAACATAGTTTTTTAGAGAATTTGGCAGTATGTCCAACCGGACTCACAACCACAGACCATGTGTATGACGTTGTGTAGGGGAGAGGTTTGCTAATGTCAATGTTGTGAACAGAGTGCCGTGACGAGATCCAGAGGCCCATTTTTGTGCCATTCATAATGCACGGCCTCATGTCGCAAAGATCTGTACACAATTCCTGGAAGCTGAATATGTCCAAGTTCTTCCACACTCACCAGACATGTCACCCATTGAGCATGTTTGGGATGCTCTGGATCGACATGTAGGACAGCATGTTCCAGTTTCCACCAATATCCAGCAACTTCGCACAGCCATTGAAGATGAGTGAGACAACATTCCACAGGCCATACAAACAGCAGCCTGATCAACTCTATGCGAAGGAAATGTGTTTCTCTGCACGAAGCAAACGGGTTCACACCAGATACTGACTGGTTTCCTGATCCACATCCCTACCTTTTCTTTTAAGGTATCTGTGACCAACAGATGCATATCTGTATTCCCAGTTATGTGAAATCCATAGATTAGGACCTAATTAAATGTATTTAAATTGACTGATTTCCTTATATCATCGGAAAATTGTCGCATGTTGCGTTTGTATATTTGTTCAGTATAAATAGCCTGGTAACCTGGTAAAAAGTAGTCAGGATGTGTGTGTGTGCTGCTCTGTCTACTCTCACTCAGGTGACTCAGCTGCCTACTGCAGCACTCAATCTCAACACACACACACACACACACACACACACACACACACACACACACACACACACACACACACACACCTCCAGCCCTCCCCACCAATCACTCGTGCAGAAACAGGCTGCCTCACTGCCTGATAGTCAGCAGCAGCAGGTCACAGTGAAATACGTTTTTTAAATATTGTCATGGCAGCCACGGTGCAATTTAGATGTAGCCCAAAAACCCATGACCTGCGACCAATACATTTTCATCAGGGATGTCGTTTTCAAAGTAGCCCAATGGTAGGAAAACCCGAAGACAGGGCATAATGTTCATAAATGCCTTACGGAAAGCGTGTTCGTTCGACATGGAGGAACTTTTTTGTGTTTGTAAAATTCATTATAATCCAGAACTGGAAGTGGAAACACCTTTCTGCGCAAATGTGATATAACAACCATCCTATCGAAGTAGACTTGGAGTCACGCGATGACATGGTGTTTGGTTTTTATCTGCAACAAGTCCGTCTGGTGGAAACACGCCAACTGGTGGGGAAAGAGCGCATATTTCCATCATGCAGTTTTTTGAACATTCCCATGAAAACCGGTCAACAACTGGATGGAAACCTAGCTACTTGTGAGCGTAAAAGTCTTCATCAGGAGGCTTTTAGTTTCAGCGCTGAATCACACTACTCTACTCTGTCGGTGTTATGGTTGAGGATCCAAAGCCAGGGAGAAAGGGAGAGAGCGAGAGATTGGGAAGATAATGGAATATAGAGCATCAATGCCACCGCTGAACTGAGACTCAGTATTGCATTCCTTGTACGTTAATATCCCAAAGAAGCCCAAATCATGGTTCCAAACTACAACCCTATCCCCGCATCGTCACAGTCCCCCAACCTACCTTTTGATCGTCAGCTTGGAGACCTAAGCCGTGAACCTCCCAACAGGACGGTCCGGACTACAATGCACCACAGTGAAGGAAGAGGAGAGGGATGGAGCAACACAAAGAGGAAAAGGAAGAAAGTGGAGAAGGGGGGGGGTGATGAGAGGAAAGAGGGTGTGCGGGGAGAGAGGCTCGGAGCTATGGCCTGATATTCCTGTAAGGGTGGCCTGTGTGTGTGAGAGGGACATCACACGTCTTTTTGGTAATGGTGCCGCCACGAAGCTAGTGCAGGCCGACACACTGGACCTCAACTCGATGACGAGGAAGACAACATGAATCATATTCATTCATCTTACTGTGTGCTAAACGTTGTACAGCTGGACAACAGCTTTGTCTAAACCTGCACACAATCTCAACATGTCTGGATGTTATGTAGGTTTTTTACGGTCACATAAAAATTTAACATCCCCCAGAATGCATGTCAGTCAGTCTACCCAGGAGGTTTGTGTGTGACTGTGTGTGGGGCCGTGTGTGTGTCTGTGTGTCTATGTGTCTGTCTGTGTGTCTGTCTGTGTGTCTGTCTGTGTGTCTGTGTGTCTGTCTGTGTGTCTGTCTGTGTGTCTGTCTGTCTGTCTGTCTGTCTGTCTGTCTGTCTGTCTGTGTGTGTGTGTGTGTGTGTGACACTGGTTAGTGTTAAGCTCTCGTGGTAACAAGGAGAAGACAACTCGGATAGCAGTAGGGTTAAAGGTTACGACCCCCATATATTACCCATAAGCCTGGTCCTCGGGCCTGTCGCCCCTCACACACTCCACAGAGCTCCCATCCAAACACACTGCTGATCAACGAGCACTCACACACACTCATCATCGGGTGGGGAATAGCCACTTGTCACGGGTAAGCCCTCCTGTCCTCGCTATATAACCAATACTCAATCCCAAGCTTTCCATCCAAGTCTCTTCCCTCATCACTGTCTACCCAGTCAGTGACATCTACAGTAAACCATGTGTCTGTGTCATCATGTCTGCCTCTCTGCATGGCTCTGTGATGGAGGGTGACTTTCATACAGGTCCACTATAGCGGCCCTGAAGCACGCGAGGCCAATTACCTTCTGTCCCCGGTACAGTAGGGAGGATCACGTAACCACGTTGTGAAAGCTCTCTCTCTCCTAATTACAATTTAGCAGCTGTCAAGCGTGATTTATTTTTCTTTCCCTCCTTCTGGACTGCAACGGAAACCCTGCTTCTGGGGGTCTCACACAGACACATGCATGTTGGCCGTGCTACGCTACCTACAGTAGAACACAGGGGAAACGTGGCCATCAGAGGAAAAAGTAGTGAAGGAGTGAGTGCAGCTGCACTGCTCAATCCCAAAACCTGCACACACACACACACACACATGACCTAGGTGCCTCAGTCTGAAGTTATGAAATCATAAAGAGAGTATACGATCAATTATTCAAGGAGAGCGCAGTATGTATCATGCGCAACACGTTTTCTAAGTAAAGCAAAGTGCAGAGTGTCTTCTTACTCTGAGAGCTCTTCATTTGATATCGTCTTCACTGAGAGGTTTTTTTTATCCCCGGGAGCTACAGGAGAGAGAGCTTCAAATCAAATCAATTTGTATTTGTCACATGCGCCGAACACAACAAATGCTTACTCACAAGCCCTTAACCAACCAATGCAGTTTTAAGAAAATATGTCCTAAATAAACTAAAGTTAAAAACAGTAACACAAGAAAATAACATTAATAAGGCTATATACAGGGTGTACCGGTAACAGGTCAATCTGCGGCAGTGGAGGCTCCTCAGAGGAGGAAGGATAGGACCATCCTCCTCAGTGGAAAAAAAAACATTTTAAAATATAAAAAACACATCATTTTTAGATAAAACTATACTAAATTTAATCACATGACCAAATAATTGATTAAAACACACTTTATTTGCTATGACGGTCTACAGTAGCCTCAACAGCACTCTGTAGGGTAGCAACATGGTGTAGTCGGAGGACAGCTAGCTTCCGTCCTCCTCTTGATTTCAATATAAAACCTAGGAGGCTCATGGTTCTCACTCCCTTCCATACTTACACAGTAATTTTGACAACTTATGGAGGATGTCCTCCAACCTATCAGAGCTCTTGCAGCATGTACTGACATGTTGTCCACCTAATCAAAGGATCAGACAATGAATATAGTACTAAAAGCATAAGCTACAGCTAGCTAGCACTGCAGTGCATAAAATGTGGTGAGTAGTAGACTCAATGAGAGAGAAAGACAAAAGTTGAACAGTTTTGAACAAATTAATTTCTTCCAAAATGAAAGAGAAGCAAGAGAGAGATAGAGAGATTTCATTATTTCCACTTACTTAGATAGCAAATGCAGCTAGCGAGTTTTGCTTACTCAAACACCCTGCTCAAACAGAGGGATGATATGTTAGCTAGCTGGCTAGCACTGGAACTATTCCAAGTCAAGGTAAGCTTTTGGTTGTACACATTTTTTGCCACCGGGTCCTGCCGACGTAAGTGCTAAACTGCTTACTGACTGTACACTTTAACGTTACTGTGTGATTGTAGCGGGTATACTAATGTGTTAGTTCTATTAGCCATGTTGACTATGACGTCACTTTAGCTAATATGGTGACAATGATGTAGGCTGTGTGTAGTGGTTATAATATGGTTTGGCTTGGAAAGGTTTTTTCGTCTGGTCATGTACAACGGATGTGTTGTGCATTGAAGTTCACAAGCAAAGGGACAAGGTGAGAGGAGGAGAGTGCATAGATGTGAGAGGGAATACAACACGGCTGCTATTAAAGTGAACTGTGTTTGCACATGATCAGGGGTGTATTCATTCCTCCGATTCTGATGTTTTTTTTTCTTAAACGGAAGCAAATTGAACAAAACGGTGATAACCATACCTGCATTTGTCCAATAGAAACTCTTGTTTGCAACTATTAGACAAATGATTACACCATATATCAGTTAGATGTAGTGAATGTGTCAATGTCTGTCCATGTGTCACAGTCTGTCACCTCCACTTTTTCTCTTGCCTTGTGTGCACTTAAGTTGGAAACTTTCATTCATAGGCTAGGTTATAGCAACTTCACGATGGGTAGAGGGAACATTTGAGTATCATGTAGTAGCCTAAGCCTGTCGCTGTTACATTGAACTGGGTGAATGGAATATGAATGACAGTCATCCAATATGCTGTAATAGAAATAAGGCCATGCTCATGAAAAATAAAATCAACCTCCTTTATCTTAAACTGCAATGACTACCAATGATGTGCAGAGGTACAGGTTAGCCGAGGTAATTTAGGTAATATGTACATTTAGGTAGAGGCAAAATGACTATGCATAGAGATAATAAACAATGAGTAGCAGCAGCGTAAAATAAGGGGTTCAATGCAAATAACCCGGGTAGCCATTTTACACATTTTTGGCTTGGGGATAGCAGCTGTTAAGGAGTCTTTTGGACCTAGATTAGGCGCTCTGGTACCGCTTGCCACAGTAGCAGAAAGAATAGTCTATGACTTGGGTGTCTGGAGTCTTTGACAAATGTTAGGGCCTTCCTCTGATACCGCCTGGTATAGAGGTACTGAATGGCTGGAAGCTTGGCCCCAGTGATACACTGGGCCATACAAACTAGCCTCTGTAGCGGTTTGCAGTCTGATGCCAAGCAGTTGTCATGCCAGGCGGTGATTAATACCAGTCAGGATGCTCTCGATGGTGCAGCTGTAGAACGTTTTGAAAATCTGAGGGCCCGTGCCAAATCTTTTCAGCTCCTGAGGCGGAAAAGGCATTGCTGTGTCCGCTTCACGACTGTCTTGGTGTGTTTGGACCATGATAGTTTGTTGGTGATGTGGACACCAAGGAACTTGAAGCTCTCGAACCCGCTCCACTACAGCCCTGTCGATGAGAATGGGGGCGTGCTCACCCTTCCTTTTCTGTAGTCCACGATCAGCTCCTTTGTCTTGCTCATGTTGAGGGAGAGGTTGTTGTCCTGGCACCACACTACCAGGTCTCTGACCTCCTCCCTATTGGCTGTCTCATCGTTGTCGGTGATCGGGCCTACCAAACAGCAGATCTCTTCGTTCCTTGATACCGATAACTAGCACCTCGGTTTTTGTCAGAGACAGGAAACATCACAGCGAGAAACGAGCACAAGAGTCAAAGCGAGAGATAAATGGGAAGATGCCTTTCTCCTGAGCTGCCCTTGTCTTGGCTGTGAAGCTCTGACGGTCAGACAACTCACAGAACACAGGATGGAATGCCACATGCTGCCTTTGAACTACTCACCAAACACAGCCACTGAATGGTAACTCTCAACCCCCCCCCCCGCTTCTCTTTCACTGTCAAAGCCTAGGTCTAGGAAAGGCATGCAAGTGTCTGTGCATGGGGCCGGATGGGTGATGAAGAATTGCGCCTTTGAAAAATAACACTGAATGAAAGACGGAGAGAAGGTTGGAGGGTGAAGGGAAAATGACATGGTATTGAAAGGAGTTGACAGAGACAACGTAGCAACCGCCAGAGTTTCAGTTGTTGAACTGATGGCTCGGTGTGTCACACATATTCGCACACACAAACACAGGCTCTCGCGCGCACACACACGCACTCTTGAAGACTTCTGTTTGAGCGTTGAAGAGAAAGCCTGACAGGCCTCTCTTTAGAAAGCAGATGCTCTTTTTTTTTTTTACTCAGCCAGGTCTTTTGACAGTCCCCAACTTTGTAAATTAAATCATTACCAGCTTTAAAAAAACATGCCTGGGACCCAAGCTCATCACAACATGGAAACCAGCCCTTTTCTTTTTCCTCTCTTCCCTTCTTCTCTGCTCTCCTTTCATAATCCTTCCTTTTTCATGTCAGTTTCTGTGAAGCACATTGTGCTGACGTTAAAGCGGCTTTATAGAAAATACATCTGACTTGATCCAGTAGGTCTAGCCCCCCTGTCTGTTTTCCAGAGCTCTGTTTCTGACGGAGTCTGCTAATTGAGAACACATTCCGAGCTTCTTGCTGTCTTATTTTCTCCTCTCCACAGATTTCTTTTCATGATGAAGTCCTTGTCGGGGCACTACGTGAAACGCCGGGTGTTTGTATGGGTTTTGTGGATGGAGGGTAACAATTATTACTGTTTTGGAATAGAGGGGAATGCTTAGATGGCCTCAGAGTCGTTCCTCCACTGAACCCCCCCATTCTGCACTCTCCCTGGGCAGCAGTCTTCCCCTCTCCCCCTCTCTCTGGTGGGGCCCAGACATCCTGTGTGGTGCAGGTTTAACCAGGTTACCTGAACCCGAACGTGTCCCAGCGTCACAGAGAGGTTGGAGTGTGTGTACCCAGAGGGGACATAGTCTGGGACGTAAAAGAGGGGGTCGAGCCTCACACACACACACACAACTTCCTGGCCAGGTCCAGCGGGTGAGTGGGTGGCGAGGAGGAGAACAGCACACCCCAAGCTAAAAGTGGAGTGCTCAGCAGTCTAATCGAGCGTTTAATCATGTCCAATTCCTGCTCTGACACAGACAGGAGTTAAAGCCCCCTCAGGCCTTATGCAGGCCCTCCCCAGAGACACATACACTCGTCAAGTCATCACTAACATTTCCCTTCCCCTGCCGAGTGCAGAGAAACAGAGCAGCAGAGGAGAGCACCGCACGCTAAAGAGCGCCCTGGACACCAGTAAATCCAGACCAGTTAAACAAGCCCCCATTTCAGGGACCCGTGCAGCCCACACAGGATAGGAGGAGCGGATAGCTGCTGGCTGCTCGGCTCGTCATACTTCGTGATGGAGACAGGGGAGGGCGGGTTGTGATTTCCTGGTTTTGTAATGATAAGCGAAACCACGAAGTCTACTCATCGCCTTCAGTCAGAAACATGACGCTACACAGCCTCAGGAGCCTCATTGGTTAAGCTCACGAGAGCTCATTCCGGAATGTGTGGGGTGATACAAACACATACTGACATAGGGATGTATGGAGTGGGGGTGAGGTGTCTGATAGGGGGGGACTATGATTTGGAGGTTGGTGAATAGTGGTTGGTTGTCATATTAGGGGGTGAATGATGCATGATGTGATAGGACTGATATTGAGCGGTTAATGAGAAGAGGACCACATGGATGATGTAAGCACAGATTGAAGGCAGAACACAAGGTGCAGCATAAGGCAGAAAGTTTTCAACTAATGCAGCGGCTTCAATCAACGGTCCAACATTCCAATAGCCACTTCATTTAGACACCTTTACAGACACACCTTTACATGGATAGGATTGAGAGTGTGGTTCTTGGTTGCAACTAAAAAAACATTAGCTATTTACTCACAACAACATCCAGGGTTGTAATTCCATTGTTGGTGGATTTTAAAGCAAACATGGAATCTAGGTAAGCATCGAAAGGGCCCAATGGTATTGATGGCAAGCAGACTCAAAAAGATACACAACTTATAAGGGAAAAGTAGATGAATAGCTTTCAATCAAATAGTCATTCCAAAGACATAAATGCACAATATGAAATGGTATAAACGGCATTGAAACTAGGGTTGGAAACAAAGAAGGTGCAGCGGTCTAAGGCATTGCATCTCAGTGCAAGAGGCGTCACTACTGTCCCTGGTTTGAATCCAGCGTTGTCTGGGTTTTGCCGGGGTAGGCAGTCATTGTAAATAAAAAATGTGTTCTTATAGCCCCCTTTTTTTCAATTTTCTCCTAAAATGACATACCCAAATCTAACTGCCTGTAGCTCAGTCCCTGAAGCAAGGATATGCATATTATTGGTACCATTTGAAAGGAAACACTTTGAAGTTTGTGGAAATGCAAATTGAATGTAGGAGAATATAACACAATAGATCTGGTAGAAGAAATTCTACCACCATCTTTGCGGTGGAACAGAAAGGCCCTAAATCAAGCCATCACTGGTTGAATTCTGATGGTGTCCACGAGATGGCAGCAGTGTATGGGTAAAGTTTCAGACGGATAACTTGAAGTATGAGCAAACTACATGACTTTTAGTGTGAAGTCACCCAGGTACATGAGGGCAAATCGTAAAGGAGACGTTCACATTCGCATTACATTTTTTTCTGCAAGAATATTGTCAAATCTATATACTTGGACTTTGATTTAGCTTTTCCAGTATTAGTAGCCATATTACAAGTTCAACATTTGCAAAAAACCCAGTTTTCATAACTCTCCATATTCTTCTAATTTTTGTCCAAGCAGCTACATTTCACGACAAATACAGGGTTTCCGGATACTCCCCGTAAAGCCCAGCTCATTGGCTATCTAGATAGCTTTGTTTGACCCCAATTGGTGCTTATTTGACAAATATACAGTCAATCAAGTAAAGACTGACCTCGTCATCGGCGAGCCATGAGGGCGTCGCTCTCTGACCATATTTGGTGTCCTATAGGATATACTACACGCCTAATGACATAGTGAAGTCTGGTTACGTTCTAGGATCTCTGAGGAATAAATACAAATGTGATTTGACTGGTTGAAACAATGTTTAGGGTTAGATTTTCACAGATTCCTTTCTTTGTAAATTGAATGAGTGCAAATACAAAATCGATCGTGCATGCTATATGGACCTTTTCAGGATATGAAAAAGGATTTTATCTAACAAAATGACACTTCGTGTTATCTATGGGACCCTTTGGATGATAAATTAGAGCAAGATTTCAGAATGTAAGTACACATTTCACCTTCAGAGGTGAATTTATCAAACCTATTGCTGTGAAAAAAGTGTTTTGTTGTTAAGAGCTCTCCTCAAACAATAGCATGGCATTTTTCCGCAGTAATAGCTACTGTAAATTGGACAGTGCAGATATATTAACAAGAATTTAAGCTTTCAGCCGATATAAAACACGTATATGTACCGACATTTGTTGTTTCTCTAAAATCTGCGATCGTGGCACAAGGCGCTGCATGATTTACAACTGTCCCGTTAACGGGACGCCTATCCCTAATTAACTGACTTGCCTATTTAAATAAAGGTTAAATAAAAATAAAAACAATAGTATCATTAGGTATTTTCCAATAGAAAGCTCCTAACACCTGTTCTAATCAAGCTCAACTGAAGTCTGATGACTGAAGTCTGAACTTCAACCCATTTACAGTATATGTCATTCTAATAGCAAACCCATAATTAGCCACGTAGGTGTCATTAAAGCAATAATACACATTTCCATACACAGTACAATAAACAGTTTCTATACAATAATAAATGAACCAAAAACATTTTATTTTAACATACAAAATGGCTCTAACAACTCCCATACAGTGCTTTACATGTGTAAACAACGTGGTGGGGCCAGAAATTAGGAAAAATATAAGCCAACAAAGAACAATGAATGAATTTACTCTAATATCCCAATCAAGTGCTACATCTAAATATCTGTACATCTCCAAAACACTTCCAGATATGACATCCACAAGTATATCAACTGCAGCTACAGGCCTTAAAACCAAGACGTGGGCTTGAAACCAAGACGCTTCTGTTCCAATTCAGCGCTGCAACGTCCAAGAAAAGCTCAGGTTGACAAATGATTCCAACACAACGTCAGCTGGTTGAATAAAATACCACATAAAAGGCTTGGGGTGCAGAGTGTGTCTGAACGTGTCATGTTTTTCTTCCTCTCCTTCCATGTGTCATGGAGGAACGCTGGCCCGGTGAACGAAACCTCATCTCAGCTACTAATTATCTCAATCCTAACCATCTTCCACTCTCCAACCAAAACAAAGCTCATGGTACTCAGCTGTCAAACTGTGTCTGTTTCCATTGACTCAGTGAGTCTGTCTCGGAAAATGATTATTCATCGATCGAGGTTCTTCTGATGTGGTGTGGCTGGACGGACGTGTTTATTAAGAATCTGACTCTAATTCTTCATATTGGGAGTTAAGAACCACCGAGGCATAATCTACCAATTACAGGTTGGATACTGCAACGTTACCGGGCAGACTGACAATGTGAAGATTAAACCTTCAACATGGGTGGTCGGCCACATAGTGTCTCTCTCTCTGTCTGTCTCTCTCTGTCTGTCTCTCTCTCTCTCTCTCTCTAAAGGGCTTTATTGGCATGGGAAATATGTTTACATTGCCAAAGCAAGTGAAATAGATAATAAACTATCTATTCCAAAATAATAAAGACATTTCAAATGTTATATCATGTCTATATTATGCAGTGTTGGAACGATGAGCAAATAGTTCAAGTAAAAAAAGGGAAAATGAATCTAAATAAATGTGGGGTGTATTTACAATGGGGTTTGTTCTTCACTGGTTGCCCTTTTCTAGAGACAACAAGTCACAAATTTTGCTTCTGTGATTGCACACTGTGGTATTTCACCCAATAGATATATGTGGCTAATATGGTCATACATCTGGCAGGAGGTTAGAAAGTACAGCTCAGTTTCCACCTCGTTTTGTGGGCAGTGTGCACATAGCCTGTCTTCTCTTGAGAGCCAGGTTTGCCTACGGCAACCTTTCTCAATGGCAAGCTCACTGATGCTCACTGAGTCTGTACATGGTCAAAGCTTTCCTTAAGTTTGGGTCAGTCCCGGTGGTCAGGTATTCTGCCACTGTGTACTCTCTGTTTAGGTCCAAATAGCATTCCAGTTTGCTCTGTTTTTTTGTTAATTCTTTCCAATGTGTCAAGTAATTATCGTTTTGTTTTCTCATGATTTGATTGGGTCTAATTATGTTGCTGTCCTGGGGCTCTGTGGGGTCTGTTTGTGTTTGTGAACAGAGCCCCAGGACCAGCTTGCTTAGGGGACTCTTCTCCAGGTTCATCTCTCTGTAGGTGATGGCTTTGTCATGGAAGGTTTGGGAATTGCTTCCTTTAAGTTGGTTGTAGAATTTAACGTCTCTTTTCTGGATTTTGATAATTAGTGGGTATCGGCCTAATTCTACTCTGCATGCATTATTTGGTGTTTTACGTTGTACACAGAAGATATTTTTGCAGAATTCTGCATGCAATCTCAATTTGGTGTTGTCCCATTTGGAGAATTAGTGGTTGGTGAGCGCACCCCAGACCTCACAACCATAAAGGAAAATGGGTTCTATAACTGATTTAAGTACTTTATGCCAAATCCTAAATGGTATGTCGAATTTTATGTTCCTTTTGATTGCTTGTCTCTCAGATCGTTCACAGCTTTGTGGAAGTTACCTGTGGCGCTGATGTTTAGGCCGAAGTATGTATAGTTTTTTGTGTGCTCTCGGATGGAATTTGTATTTGTGGTCCTGGAAACTGGACCTTTTTTGGAACACCATTATTTTTCTCTGTGCAGAAGATCTAGGTGCTGCTGCAGGCCTTCCTTGGTTGGGGACAGAAGCACCAGATCATCAGCAAAAAGTTGACATTTGACTTCAGATTCTAGGATGGTGAGGCCGGGTGCTTCAGACTGTTCTAGTGCCAATTCGTTGATATATATGTTGGGGGTTAAGCTGCATCCATGTCTCACCCCGATTCTGGTGTTAATGTCACGCCCTGATCTATTTCACCTGTTCCTGTGATTGTCTCCACCCCCTCCAGGTGTCACTTATTTTCCCCAGTGTATTTATCCCTGTGTTTCCTGTTTCTCTGTGCCAGTTCGTCTTGTATGTTTATGTCATGTCAACCAGTGTGTTTTTACCGTACTCCTTTTGCTATTCTCTTTTTCTAGTCCTCCCGGTTTTGACCCTTGCCTGTTTCTGGACTTTGTACCTGCCTGACCATTCTGCCTGTCTTGACCATCGAGCCTGTCGGCCACTCTGTACCTCCTGGACTCTGATCTGGTTTTGACCTTCTTGCCTGTCCACGACCATTCTCTTGCCTACCGCTGTGGATTATTAAACATTGTAAGACTCCAACCATCTGCCTCCTGTGTCTGCATCTGGGTCTCGCCTTGTGTCTTGATAGTTAATGATAATGCAGAGGATTTTCCCACGGTTGCTGTTGACGCATATCCAACGGTAGTTATTGGGATTCAATTTGTCTTCACTTTTGTGGATTGGGGTGATCAGTCCTTTGTTCTAAATATTGGGGAAGATGCCAGAGCTAAGGATGGTGTTAAAAAGTTTAAGTATAGCCAATTGGAATTTGTTGTCTGTATATTTGATCAATTCATTTAGGATACAATCAACAGGGTTTGTATTTTGTCCTGTACTTCCTTCAATGTAACTGGAGAATCTAGTGGGTTCTGGTAGTTAATAGTTCATTTTAAGATTTGTATTTCATCCCGTATATGTTTTTGCTGTTTGTTCTCTGTTACAGGGCCACAAAGATTAGAGAAGTGGTTTATCCATACATCTCCATTTGGGATAGCTAACTCTTTGTTAGTGTGTTCCAATTTTCCTAGAAGTGGTTAGATTCTATTGAATCTTCAATTACATTGAGCTGATTTCTGATGTGTTGGTTCTTTTTCTGTAGAGTATTTCTGCATTGTTTTGGTGATTCACCATAGTGAAGGCGTAGACTCAGGTTTTCTGGGTCTCTCTTTTTGGTTGGATAGTTTTCTCAATTTCTTTGTTAGGTTTTTGCATTCTTCCTCAAACCATATGTCATTGTTTTTCATTTTCTTAGGTTGTCTGCGTTACATTTTTAGATTTGATAGGGAAGCTCAAAGGTCAAATATATTGTTTATAGGCTTTCTACTGCCAAGTTTGCACCTTCACTATTACAGTCAATCAATTATATGTATTTATAAAGCCCTTCATACATCAGCTGATGTCACAAAGTGCTGTACAGAAACCCAGCCTAAAACCCCAAACAGCAAGCAATGCAGGTGTAGAAGCACGGTGGCTAGGAAAAACTCCCTACAAAAGGCCAGAACCTAGGAAGAAACCTAGAGAGGAACCAGGCTATGAGGGGTGGCCAGTCCTCCTCTGGCTGTGCCGGGTGGAGATTATAACAGAACATGGCCAAGATGTTCAAATGTTCATAGATGACCAGCAGGGTCAAATAATAATAATCACAGTGGTTGTAGAGGATGCAACAGGTCAGCAGCTCAGGAGTAAATGCAGTTGGCTTTTCATAGCCAATCATTCAGAGTATCTCTACTGCTCCTGCTGTCTCTAGAGAGTTGAAAACAGCAGGTCTGGGACAGGAAGCACATCCGGTGAACAGGTCAGGGTTCCATAGCCGCAGGCAAAACAGTTGAAACTGGAGTAGCAGCACGACCAGGTGGACCGGGGACAGAAAGTAGTCATCAGGCCAGGTAGTCCTGAGGCATGGTCATAGGGCTCAGGTCCTCCGAGAGAGAGAAAGAAAGAGAGAGCATACTTAAATTCACACAGGACACCAGATAAGACAGGAGAAATACTCCAGATATAACAGACTCCAGATATAACAGACCTAGCCCTCCGACACATAAACTTTTGCAGCATAAATACTGGAGGCTGAGACAGGAGGGGTCGGGAGACACTGTGGCCCTTTCCGACGATACCCCCGGACAGGGCCAAACAGGCAGGATATAACCCCACCCACTTTGCCAAAGCACAGCCCCCACACCACTAGATAGATATCTTCAACCACCAACCTACCATCCTGAGACAAGGCTGAGTATAGCTCACAAAGATCTCCCCCACGGCACAACCCAAGGGGGGGCGCCAACCCCGACAGGAAGATCATGTCAGTGATCCAACCCACTCAAGTGACGCACTGCTCCTCGGGACGGCATGGAAGAGCACCAGTAAGCTAGTGACTCAGCCCCTGTAATAGGGTTTGAAGCAGAGAATCCCAGTGGAAAGAGGGGCACCGTCCAGGCAGAGACAGCAAGGGCGGTTCGTTGCTCCAGTGCCTTTCCGTTCACCTTCCCACTCCTGGGCCAGACAACACTCAATCATAGGACCTACTGAAGAGATGAGTCTTCAATAAAGACTTAAAGGTTGAGACAGAGTCTGTGTCTCTCACATGGGTAGGCAGACCATTCCATAAAAATGGAGCTCTACAGCAGAAAGCCCTGTCTCCAGCTGTTTGCTTAGAAATTCTAGGGACAATAAGGAGGCCATGCGTCTTGTGAATGTAGCGTATGTGTAGGTATGTACGGCAGGACCAAATCGGAAAGATAGGTAGGAGCAAGTCCACGTGATGCTTAGCAGTAAAACCTCGAAATCGGCCCTAGTCTTAACAGAAAGCCAGTGTAGAGAGGCTAGCACTAGAGTAATATGATCACATTTTTGGTTCTAGTCAAGATTCTAGCAACCGTGTTTGGCACTAACTGAAGTTTATTTATTGCTTTATCTGGGTTCTAGCAGCCGTGTTTAGCACTAACTGAAGTTTATTTATTGCTTTATCTGGGTAGCCGGAAAGTAGAGCATTGCAGTAGTCTAACCTAGAAGTGACAAAAGCATGGATTAATTTTTCTGCATAATTTTTGGACAGAAAGTTTCCGATTTTTGCAATGTTACTTAGATGGAAAAAAAGCTATCCTTGAAACATTCTTGATATGTTCATCAAAAGAGAGATCAGGGTCCAGAGTAACACCGACTGTACAACCATCAAGATGATTTATCAGATTCAACAGAAGATCTCTCTGTTTAGTCCAAGTTTAAAAGTAGAACATTTGCCGCCATCCACTTCCTTATGACTGAAACACAGGCTTCCAGAGAGAGCAATTTTGGGGCTTCACCATGTTTCATTGAAATGTACAGCTGTATGTCGTCCACATAGCAGTGAAAGTTAACATTACATTTCCAAATGACAAGAGGTAAAATATATAGTGAAAACTATAGTGGTCCTAAAACGGAGCCTTGAGCAACACCGAAATGTACAGTTGATTTGTCAGAGGACAAAACAACCACAGAGACAAACTGATATCTTACAGTGAAATGTTTTGTCCAGGAAGTTGTCTAAAATGACTTGAATTTGTTGTTGCCTAATAATATTTTGGTAGGTTTCTACACGGCTTTCTTTCCATCTATAGCATTTCTTAATATTGTGCAGTGGCTTTGGCTTTGATGCCTAATGACTGAGTATTGCTCTGTTCAGGTAGCCTGTGATTTTGCTGTGATCTGATAGGGGTGTTAGTGGCGGACTGTGGACGCTCCGATAGAGTCTGGGTTGAGGTCAGTGATAAAGTAATCTACAGTACTACTGCCAAGGGATGAGCTGTAGGTGTCCCTACCAGTCTCCTTAAAGCCTACCGTTGACTATGTACAGACCCAGCGTACGAAAGAGCTGCAGGAGTTGTGACCCATTTTTGTTGGTTGTTTTGTCATAGTTGTGTCTAGGGGGGCATATTTGGGGGGGGAATACTGCCACCTCCATGTATGTGTTTGTCCCCCTGTGTGCTGAGAGTGTCAGGTTCTTGTCCAATTCTGACATTTAGGTCGCCACAGACTACTGTAGTACATGTCCCTGGGCCTGGAAATGGTTGATCTCCCCCTCTAGGATGGAGAAGCTGTCATCGTTTAAGTATGGGGATTCTAATAGGGGGATATAGGTAGCACAAGTGAGGACATTTTTCTCTGAGATAATTTCCTTATTAATTTCTAGCCAGATGTAAAATGTTCATGTTTTGACTAATTGCATAGAGTGGGTGAGGTTTGTTCTATACCAAATTAGCATTGTTCTATACCCCCTGAGTCTCTTCCCTGTTTCACACCTGTAGTTTGGTGGATGGGACTACCAGCTCTCTGTAAGCTAGAGGGCAACCAGTGGGTCTCTCTCTCGCTCTGTCTCTCGCTCTCTCATTGAATCACTTATTGTGTCTTTCACTCTGATTGACTATTATTGCTGTTATCCACCTCACAGACCAACGCGCCTCATCACTGTGAGAGAGGAGAGAAAGACAGAAACGTGAGATGAGCACTTGTTGAGCTGTCTCTAACCTATTCCATTCCAGACAGGTGCCGGGTTGATATACTGTCAGACCGTAAACACACGCAGCACATACATACACGCACACCAGTGGGTGAAGAATGTGCGAGGCAGCCTGGTGAGTGTGTATATGGTGCTAGAAGAGTGTTCCAGGGAAGGTAGGGATTCCCAGGAGTGACTTTGAAATTGGACATCTATCCATGTCCTGAGGACGTTGGGAAATGCCTTCAAAACCAGGCACTAGGGGCAATGTCGGGGGCTATTCCCATCAAGTAAGCTTGTGGTTTGCTAGGGTGATATGGACAGGGGCAGTGGATAGGTGTAATGCCATGACACTTGTCCCATGACTCTGGATCAGAAGGTTGAGTGTCGACCCCAGTTCGATCCCAGTGGTGGACACTCGATTCTGGATCAGAAGGCTGTGTGTTCGATCCCAGTGGTGGACACTCGATTCGTCTAATTCTGCAGTGAACCCGTGAGAGCTAGTTGAAGATTCTGGGGCCACACGTGTACCACACATTTACACCCCCGCTTCCCCTCTCTCTGTCTGACAAAACAATTATGGCTACTGGGTATTATTAAAAACCTTTCCCGAGGACTAGAGCATTTAGTTAGTTACACACACAGCAGCTATCACAAATGCTTAAAGTACACACACATAGCAGCTATCACAAATACCTACC
The DNA here is from genome assembly GCF_036934945.1 of Oncorhynchus masou masou. Lineage (NCBI taxonomy): Eukaryota > Metazoa > Chordata > Actinopteri > Salmoniformes > Salmonidae > Oncorhynchus > Oncorhynchus masou. Next base: position 40,135,722 of record NC_088229.1, on the reverse strand, counting down.
ATACACACACAGTAGCTATCACAAATACCTACCATACACGCACAGTAGCTATCGCAAATACCTACCATACACACACAGTAGCTATAGCAGCTATCACACAGCAGCTATCACAAATGCTTACCATACACACACATAGCAGCTATCACAAATGCATACCGTACACACACAGCAGCTTTCACAAATGCTTACCGTACACACACAGCAGCTATCACAAATGTTTACCGTACACACACAGCAGCTATCACAAATGCTTACCGTACACACACAGGAGCTATCACAAATGCTTACCGTACACACACATAGCAGCTATCACAAATGCTTACCGTACACACACATAGCAGCTATCACAATTGCTTACCGTACACACATAGCAGCTATAACAAATGCTTACTGTACACACACACAGCAGCTATCACAAATGCTTACCGTACACACACATAGCAGCTATCACAAATGCTTACCGTACACACACATAGCAGCTATCACAAATGCTTACCGTACACACACATAGCAGCTATCACAAATGCTTACCGTACACACACACAGCAGCTATCACAAATGCTTACCGTACACACACACAGGAGCTATCACAAATGCTTACCGTACACACACATAGCAGCTATCACAAATGCTTACCGTACACACACACATAGCAGCTATCACAAATGCTTACCGTACACACACACATAGCAGCTATCACAAATGTTTACTGTACACACACACAGCAGCTATCACAAATGCTTACCGTACACACACATAGCAGCTATCACAAATGCTTACCGTACACACACATAGCAGCTATCACAAATGCTTACCGTACACACACATAGCAGCTATCACAAATGCTTACCGTACACACACACATAGCAGCTATCACAAATGCTTACCGTACACACACACATAGCAGCTATCACAAATGCTTACCGTACACACACACAGGAGCTATCACAAATGCTTACCGTACACACACATAGCAGCTATCACAAATGCTTACCGTACACACACACATAGCAGCTATCACAAATGCTTACCGTACACACACACATAGCAGCTATCACAAATGTTTACTGTACACACACACAGCAGCTATCACAAATGCTTACCGTACACACACATAGCAGCTATCACAAATGCTTACCGTACACACACATAGCAGCTATCACAAATGCTTACCGTACACACATAGCAGCTATCACAAATGCTTACCGTACACACACATAGCAGCTATCACAAATGCTTACCGTACACACACATAGCAGCTATCACAAATGCTTACCGTACACACACATAGCAGCTATCACAAATGCTTACCGTACACACACATAGCAGCTATCACAAATGCTTACCGTACACACATAGCAGCTATCACAAATGTTTACCGTACACACATAGCAGCTATCACAAATGCTTACCGTACACACATAGCAGCTATCACAAATGTTTACCATACACACACATAGCAGCTATCACAAATGCTTACCGTACACACATAGCAGCTATCACAAATGTTTACCATACACACACATAGCAGCTATCACAAATGCTTACCGTACACACATAGCAGCTATCACAAATGCTTACCGTACACACACATAGCAGCTATCACAAATGCTTACCGTACACACATAGCAGCTATCACAAATGCTTACCGTACACACACATAGCAGCTATCACAAATGCTTACCGTACACACACATAGCAGCTATCACAAATGCTTACCGTACACACACACACAGCAGCTATCACAAATGCTTACCGTACACACACAGCAGCTATCACAAATGCTTACCGTACACACACACAGCAGCTATCACAAATGCTTACCGTACACACACACAGCAGCTATCACAAATGCTTACCGTACACTAGGGTGTTTGAACTACGATTTGGCCTCTGTGCTGAATTGGATGCGTTCAAATGTGCTCTGCAGTTGGTTAGTTATTCCAGTCCTCATCTTTCAACACTTCCATCTCCTCCTACTCTCTCCTTCCTAATATTTCCCTAATTTGTACCTCTTCACCCCATGGTACAGTAACAAACCTACCTTCCATACAGACCCAATCACTTTTTTTTACCTTTAATTAACTAGGCAAATTCTTATTTACAATGGCCTAGGAACAGTGGGTTAACTACTTTGTTCAGGGGCAGAGCAACAGATATTTACCTTGTCAGCTCAGGGATTTGATCAAGCAACCTTTCGGTTAATGGCCCAGCTCTCTAACCACTTGTCTACCTGCCACTATAGAGGGCATTCAGAAAGTATTCAGACACCTTCACTTTTTCCACAAAAGTTTCCGGTTCTGGGTTGGAGAGAGCGGCATCTACACTTCGGTCCGCAGGTAGTATAACTTTTCATTACATTTTCACTACATTTCATTATAGTACAACGGTTTGATTTGTCTAATCTTAGCAATTTCTTCTTAGCTAGCTACATAGCCGTCTTTGTATCAAAAATAATTGCGTAATTATCGTATTTCGTCGTCCTAACGTAGTCTACACTGCTATCTGCCCAGCAGCTAGCTAACGCCCACCGTCTACTAGCACTGTAGAAACTATTACACTCAACTGAACGACTCGATTAGTGTAGTGTTAGCTAGCTACATAGCTGTCTTTGCTGTCTTCGTATCCAAGATAATTGTGTAGTTTAGAGTGTGTAGACTTAGAGTGATTATCTTAATTTACCGAGGTTAGCTAGCCAGCTATTTGTCGTCCTTAACGTAGGAGATACTGCTAGCTAGCTAGCCAACAGCTAGCCAACGTCTACTGAATAGAACTTCAACAACCCGGTCAACATTCCGCTTCGCTCCACAGGTAGTATCACATTTTCATTTCACTTCATTACAGTACAACGGTTTGATTTGTTTGATCGTAGCTAGCTAGCTACATAGCCGTCTTTGTATCTAAGACAATTGTGTAGTCTAGAGCGATTTTCTAGGTTAGCTAGCCAGCTGTTGTCGTTCTTTTAACGTAACGTAACATAATCAACACTGCTAGCTAGCCAGCTAGCCCCCGAATAGCAGCACTGTAGAAACTATTACACTCGACGGAACGACTTGATTGGTGTAGTGTCAACAACGCAGCCACTGCCAGCTAGCCTACTCCAGCAGTACTGTATCATTTCAATCATTTTAGTCTATAAGATTCTTGCTACGTAAGCTTAACTTTCTGAACATTCGAGACGTGTAGTCCACTTGTCATTCCAATCTCCTTTGCATTAGCGTAGCCTCTTCTGTAGCCTGTCAACTATGTGTCTATCTATCCCTGTTCTCTCCTCTCTGCACAGACCATACAAACGCTCCACACCGCGTGGCCGCGGCCACCCTAATCTGGTGGTCCCAGCGCGCACGACCCACGTGGAGTTCCAGGTCTCCGGTAGCCTCTGGAACTGCCGATCTGCGGCCAACAAGGCAGACTTCATCTCAGCCTATGCCTCCCTCCAGTCCCTTGACTTCTTGGCACTGACGGAAACATGGATCACCACAGATAACACTGCTACTCCTACTGCTCTCTCTTCGTCCGCCCACGTGTTCTCGCACACCCCGAGAGCTTCTGGTCAGCGGGGTGGTGGCACCGGGATCCTCATCTCTCCCAAGTGGTCATTCTCTCTTTCTCCCCTTATCCATCTGTCTATCGCCTCCTTTGAATTCCATGCTGTCACAGTTACCAGCCCTTTCAAGCTTAACATCCTTATCATTTATCGCCCTCCAGGTTCCCTCGGAGAGTTCATCAATGAGCTTGATGCCTTGATAAGCTCCTTTCCTGAGGACGGCTCACCTCTCACTGTCCTGGGCGACTTTAACCTCCCCTCGTCTACCTTTGACTCATTCCTCTCTGCCTCCTTCTTTCCACTCCTCTCCTCTTTTGACCTCACCCTCTCACCTTCCCCCCCTACTCACAAGGCAGGCAATACGCTCGACCTCATCTTTACTAGATGCTGTTCTTCCACTAACCTCACTGCAACTCCCCTCCAAGTCTCCGACCACTACCTTGTATCCTTTTCCCTCTCGCTCTCATCCAACACTTCCCACACTGCCCCTACTCGGATGGTATCGCGCCGTCCCAACCTTCGCTCTCTCTCCCCCGCTACTCTCTCCTCTTCCATCCTATCATCTCTTCCCTCTGCTCATACCTTCTCCAACCTATCTCCTGATTCTGCCTCCTCAACCCTCCTCTCTTCCCTTTCTGCATCCTTTGACTCTCTATGTCCCCTATCCTCCAGGCCGGCTCGGTCCTCCCCTCCCGCTCCGTGGCTCGATGAGTCATTGCGAGCTCACAGAACAGTGCTCCGGGCAGCCGAGCGGAAATGGAGGAAAACTCGCCTCCCTGCGGACCTGGCATCCTTTCACTCCCTCCTCTCTACATTTTCCTCCTCTGTCTCTGCTGCTAAAGCCACTTTCTACCACTCTAAATTCCAAGCATCTGCCTCTAACCCTAGGAAGCTCTTTGCCACCTTCTCCTCCCTCCTGAATCCTCCTCCCCCTCCCCCCCTCCTCCCTCTCTGCAGATGACTTCGTCAACCATTTTGAAAAGAAGGTCGATGACATCCGATCCTCGTTTGCTAAGTCAAACGACACCGCTGGTTCTGCTCACACTGCCCTACCCTGTGCTCTGACCTCTTTCTCCCTCTCTCTCCAGATGAAATCTCGCTTCTTGTGACGGCCGGCCGCCCAACAACCTGCCCGCTTGACCCTATCCCCCTCTCTTCTCCAGACCATTTCCGGAGACCTTCTCCCTTACCTCACCTCGCTCATCAACTCATCCCTGACCGCTGGCTACGTCCCTTCCGTCTTCAAGAGAGCGAGAGTTGCACCCCTTCTGAAAAAACCTACACTCGATCCCTCCGATGTCAACAACTACAGACCAGTATCCCTTCTTTCTTTTCTCTCCAAAACTCTTGAACGTGCCGTCCTTGGCCAGCTCTCCCGCTATCTCTCTCAGAATGACCTTCTTGATCCAAATCAGTCAGGTTTCAAGACTAGTCATTCAACTGAGACTGCTCTTCTCTGTATCACGGAGGCGCTCCGCACTGCTAAAGCTAACTCTCTCTCCTCTGCTCTCATCCTTCTAGACCTATCGGCTGCCTTCGATACTGTGAACCATCAGATCCTCCTCTCCACCCTCTCCGAGTTGGGCATCTCCGGCGCGGCCCACGCTTGGATTGCGTCCTACCTGACAGGTCGCTCCTACCAGGTGGCGTGGCGAGAATCTGTCTCCTCGCCACGCGCTCTCACCACTGGGGTCCCCCAGGGCTCTGTTCTAGGCCCTCTCCTATTCTCGCTATACACCAAGTCACTTGGCTCTGTCATCACCTCACATGGTCTCTCCTATCATTGCTATGCAGACGACACACAATTAATCTTCTCCTTTCCCCCTTCTGATGACCAGGTGGCGAATCGCATCTCTGCATGTCTGGCAGACATATCAGTGTGGATGACGGATCACCACCTCAAGCTGAACCTCGACAAGACGGAGCTGCTCCTCCTCCCGGGGAAGGACTGCCCGTTCCATGATCTCGCCATCACGGTTGACAACTCCATTGTGTCCTCCTCCCAGAGCGCTAAGAACCTTGGCGTGATCCTGGACAACACCCTGTCGTTCTCAACTAACATCAAGGCGGTGGCCCGTTCCTGTAGGTTCATGCTCTACAACATCCGCAGAGTACGACCCTGCCTCACACAGGAAGCGGCGCAGGTCCTAATCCAGGCACTTGTCATCTCCCGTCTGGATTACTGCAACTCGCTGTTGGCTGGGCTCCCTGCCTGTGCCATTAAACCCCTACAACTCATCCAGAACGCCGCAGCCCGTCTGGTGTTCAACCTTCCCAAGTTCTCTCACGTCACCCCGCTCCTCCGCTCTCTCCACTGGCTTCCAGTTGAAGCTCGCATCCGCTACAAGACCATGGTGCTTGCCTACGGAGCTGTGAGGGGAACGGCACCCCAGTACCTCCAGGCTCTGATCAGGCCCTACACCCAAACAAGGGCACTGCGTTCATCCACCTCTGGCCTGCTCGCCTCCCTACCACTGAGGAAGTACAGTTCCCGCTCAGCCCAGTCAAAACTGTTTGCTGCTCTGGCCCCCCAATGGTGGAACAAACTCCCTCACGACGCCAGGACAGCGGAGTCAATCACCACCTTCCGGAGACACCTGAAACACCACCTCTTCAAGGAATACCTAGGATAGGATAAAGTAATCCTTCTCACCCCCCCCCTTAAATGATTTAGATGCACTATTGTAAAGTGGCTGTTCCACTGGATGTCAGAAGGTGAATTCACCAATTTGTAAGTCGCTCTGGATAAGAGCGTCTGCTAAATGACTTAAATGTAAATGTAAATGTTTTGCTAAATTACAGCCTTATTCTAAAATGGATTACATACACTGCTCAAAAAAATAAAGGGAACACTAAAATAACACATCCTAGATCTCAATGAATGAAATATTCTTAGTAAATACTTTTTTCTTTACATAGTTGAATGTGATGACAACGAAATCACACACATTATCAATGGAAATCAAATTTATCAACCCATGGAGGTCTGGATTTGGAGTCACACTCAAAATTAAAGTGGGAAAACCACACTACAGGCTGATCCAACTTTGATGTAATGTCCTTAAAACAAGTCAAAATGAGGCTCAGTAGTGTGTGTGGCCTCCACGTGCCTGTATGACCTCCCTACAACGCCTGGGCATGCTCCTGATGAGGTGGAGGATGGTCTCCTGAGGGATCTCCTCCCAGACCTGGACTAAAGCATCCGCCAACTCCTGGACAGTCTGTGGTGCAACGTGGCGTTGGTGGATGGAGCGAGACATGATGTCCCAGATGTGCTCAATTGGATTCAGGTCTGGGGAACGGGCGGGCCAGTCCATAGCATCAATGCCTTCCTCTTGCAGGAACTGCTGACACACTCCAGCCACATGAGGTCTAGCATTGTCTTGCCTTCGAGGGAACCCAGGGCCAACCGCACCAGCATATGGTCTCACAAGGGGTCTGAGGATCTCATCTCGGTACCTAATGGCAGTCAGGCTACCTCTGGCGAGCACATGGAGGGCTGTTCGGCCCCCAAAGAACTGCCACCCCACACCATGACTGACCCACCGCCAAACCGGTCATGCTGGAGGATGTTGCAGGCAGCAGAACATTCTCCACGGCGTCTCCAGGCTATCACGTCGGTCACATGTGCTCAGTGTGAACCTGCTTTCATCTGTGAAGAGCACAGGGCGCCAGTGGCGAATTTGCCAATCTTGGTGTTCTCTGGCAAATGCCAAACGTCCTGCACGGTGTTGGGCTGTAAGCACAACCCCCACCTGTGGACGTCGGGCCCTCATACCACCCTCATGGAGTCTGTTTCTGACCGCTTGAGCAGACACATGCACATTTGTGGCCTGTTGGAGGTCATTTTGCAGGGCTCTGGCAGTGCTCCTCCTTGCACAAAGGTGGAGGTAGCGGTCCTGCTGCTGGGTTGTTGCACTCCTACGGCCTCCTCCACATCTCGTGATGTACTGGCCTGTCTCCTGGTAGCACCTCCATGTTCTGGACACTATGCTGACAGACACAGCAAACCTTCTTGCCACAGCTCGCATTGATGTACCATCCTGGATGAGCTGCACTACCTGAGCCACTTGTGTGGGTTGTCGACTCCGTCTCATGCTACCACTAGAGTGAAAGCACCGCCAGCATTCAAAAAAGACCAAAACATCAGTCGGGAAGCATAGGAACTGAGAAGTGGCCTGTGGTTATCACCTGCAGAACCACTCCTTTATTGCGGGTGTCTTGCTAATTGCCTATAATTTCCACCTGTTGTCTATTCCATTTGCACAACAGCATGTTAAATTTATTGTCAATCAGTGTTGCTTCCTAAGTGGACAGTTTGATTTCACAGAAGTGTGATTGACTTGGGAGTTACATTGTGTTGTTTAAGTGTTCCCTTGATTTTTTTGAGCAGTGTAGTATTTTCTCCTCATCAATCTACACAAAATACCCCATAATGACAAAGCAAAAACAGGTTTTTAGAAATATCTGGAAAAAAATGAAATATTACATTTCGTAAGTATTCAGAGACTTTACTCAGTGCTTTGTTGAAGCACCTTGGGAAGTGATTACAAGTCTTCTTGGGTGTGACGCTACAAGCTTGGCACACCTGTATTTAGGGAATTTCTCTCATTCTTCTCTGCAGATCCTCTCGAGCTCTGTCAGGTTGGATGGGGAGCATCTCTGCACAGCTATTTTAGGTCTCTCCAGAGATGTTCGATGGTGTTCAATTCTGGGCTCTGGCTGGAACACTCAATGACATTCAGAGACTTGTCCTGAAGCCACTCCTGCATTGTCTTGGCTGTGTTCTTAGGGTTGTTGTCTTGTTGGAAGGTCAACCGTGGCCCCAGTCTGTGGTCCTGAGCGCTCTGGAGCAGGTTTTCATCAAGGATCTCTCTGTCTTTGCGCCGTTCATCTTTCCCTCGATCCTGACTAGTCTCCCAGTCCCTGTCGCTGAAAAACATCCCCAGAGCATGATGCTGCCACCACCATGCTTCACCGTAGGGATGATTCCAGGTTTCTCCAGACGTGACGGTTCAATCTTAGTTTAATCAGACCAAAGAATATTGTTTTTCATGGGCTGAGAGTCCTTAGGTGCCTTTTGGCAAACTCCATTTGCCTTTTACCCAGGAGGGACTTCCACCTGGCCAACCAAAAAGGCTATATTGGTGGAGTGCTGCAGAGATGGTTGTCCTTCTGGAAGGTTCTCCCATCTCCACAGAGGAACTCTGGAGCTCTGTCAGAGTGACCATCAGGTTCTTGGTCACCTCCCTGACCAAGGCCAGCTATAGCTATAGCAATTATGGAGGTCACTGTGTTCTTGGGGACCTTCAATACTGCAGAAATGTTTTGGTACCCTTCCCCAGATCTGTGCCTCAACACAATCCTGTCTCGGAGCTCTACGGACAATTCCTTCGACTTCACGGCTTGGTTTTTGCTCTGACATGCACTGTCAACTGTGGGACCTTATATAGACAGGTGTGTGCTTTTCCAAATCATGTCCAAACAAGTGAATTTACTACAAGTGGACTCCAATCAAGTTGTGCAAACATCTCAAGGATGATCAATGGAAACAGGTTGCACCTGAGCTCAATTTCGAGTCTCATAGCAAAGGCTCTGAATACTTATGTAAAATAAGGTATTTCTGTTATTTTTAATACATTTGCAAAATATCTAAAAACCTGTTTTCTCTTTCTCGTCATTTCTCGTCATTATAGGGTATTGTGTGTAGATTGATGAGGGAAAATGTAGATTTAATCCATTTTAGAATAAGGCTGTAACGTAACAAAATGTGGAAAACGTGAAGGGGTCTGAAGGGGTCATCCCAAGCCAAACAAATCGAATCCCAAATAACCATTAACAGCTGAAAAATGCTTATGTACAGTAATTATGGAAAGAGAGGAAGTAATAAGAGGAGCAAGAGAGAGAGAGAGAAAGGAGAGAGAGAGATGAAAAGGTAGTGGGCGAGTGAGAGAAGAAATGAGAGATTTCTGGGCACCAGGCCGTGGTGAGGGAGCCAGAGTTAAAACACAGCTCATCTCACATCTGAGCCCTGCAGCCGGCCTGAATTAAAGGCCATTAATGAAATCAAGACAAGAAAAATAATCAACTACTGCATATAATTACACAGAGTCCTTCCTGTTATAGTGCTGAACTGGCCTCCAACATAAAGAACAGTGGATCAGTGTTCTTATTAAACCTCTTCTGTTTGTTTTAACCCCGCGTGGCTCATTAAGGCCCAATGCTGAGTGATGGCTATCAGTTAGCTGTGTTGGTCAGACCCAGAATAACAAGACTCCTCCTCAAATCTACTGACGGAAACCTGGAAAGCAGCACAAACATTACAGACAGGGGAAGGGATCTTCCTAAAAGTCAGAGATGATGTGCAGTGTGTGTGTGTGTGTGTGTGTGTCTCACACACACACACACACACACACACACACACACACACACACACACACACACACACACACACACACACACACACACACACACACACACACACACACACACACACACACACACACACACACACACACACACACACACACACACCAGCCCCCAGTCTAAACTTGTCAGGGATACCTCAGGCTCTTTTAAACATTTTTCTAACTTGATTCCCTGACCTGGAGACCTGGCCGTGACGAGAGAATGCACACAGCAAACCAAACCAGATCTGCTTCTCCCAGGGTTCTATTTAAGGTTCTGGCCCTGTATCGATGGGCGATCACGTTACCCGGGTTTGTTATGGAGGGTTCTTTTCGGATTCCCACTTGGCACCACAACCCCAAGACCCGCGTCGCTCTCAGCACCTACTTTTACAAAACACCCCGCTGCTGAAAGGAAATGTCAATTGTGTGTGTTGACAAAATATGCATGCTTATTTTCTTTCTCTGGTAAGTACAGTACTTCCCTGGAAAGAGGGAAAGAGAGGGATGGGTTGAAGGGGAGCCTCTGCACATTTCATGTGAAGTGAGGATGCTCTTAGAGGCGTGAGAGGGGGAAATTGGGAACCCTCTTTCCCTAGGGTTTGGTGTGAGAGATTGCCTCCCCCACTGGTAATGTACTCATGTGCATTGAGACACAGTCCAAGTGGCGACACATTACCAACCAAAGGGTCTTCTCAAGTGTGTGTGTGTGTGTGGGGGGGGGGGCTGACTGACTGTCAGAGTATGTATGGTTGGATAAATGAGGTGAGTGGAGTTAGCACTCAAGGTATAGCACCGATAATAATGGAGTTAACTACAGCTGTTTCCCATACCACTGTTTCCTATTCCCCTGCTAGCCTCAGTCTCTCACCCAGATACCCACACACACGCCTTCTCGTAATTACTGTCACTGTTGTACATGAGGAATAAAAAACATTCCGCATGAGCATTTTGTTTTCTCCATCCACTGTTTCCTCACGCATGACCAATCTCTATAACAATTTCCAGTACGCTCCATGCGTGAGAAATGCACAAGTCCACCACAGCAGTTGTAATTCATAAACTCATCCACATCAACAAGTGTGAAGGGTCAAGGTTCAAACTCTGTTCTTATTTCCCCTCTTTTTCCCACTTCCAAAATATAACTGCTGTTTACTGAGTATTCGGCCCACCACCTTACTGGTGGGAGAGGACCAGTGTTAATCCCCATACGCTGACAGTTTGAAGGGAGGAAAGTGTCAGACAATCTGTGCATTCCAGCTCAACGTTTTCAACACTTCCCTACGGAACACGAGCCACTGGCCACAGACGTCGGTTCAATATCTAGTTTTGATTTACATTTGGTTGAGTTGTCAACTACGGTGAATTCAAGAGAGAGAGAGAGAGTAGAGTACAGTAGACTATATGATTACAGACATTGACCCTTTCTCTCTCGGCTCATTCACTGTCAAGCCACTAACATCTCTGTCTGATCACAGCCAAATTACGTTGTTCCTCAAAAGGACAGACATGGAAACAACCACACATTCACAGCCCAGTAAGCTGTACAACATCAGACATTCACAGCCCAGTAAGCTGTACAACATCAGACATTCACAGCCCAGTAAGCTGTACAACATCAGACATTCACAGTCCAGTAAGCTGTACAACATCAGACATTCACAGCCCAGTAAGCTGTACAACATCAGACATTCACAGCACATTCAGCTGTACAACATCAGACATTCACAGCACATTCAGCTGTACAACATCAGACATTCACAGCCCAGTCAGCTGTACAACATCAGACATTCACAGCACATTCAGCTGTACAACATCAGACATCACAGTCCAGTAAGCTGTACAACATCAGACATTCACAGCCCAGTAAGCTGTACAACTTCAGACATTCACAGTCCAGTAAGCTGTACAACATCAGACATTCACAGCCCAGTAAGCTGTACAACATCAGACATTCACAGCCCAGTAAGCTGTACAACATCAGACATTCACAGCACAGTAAGCTGTACAACATCAGACATTCACAGCCCAGTAAGCTGTACAACATCAGACATTCACAGCCCAGTAAGCTGTACAACATCAGACATTCACAGCACATTCAGCTGTACAACATCAGACATTCACAGCCCAGTAAGCTGTACAACATCAGACATTCACAGCCCAGTAAGCTGTACAACATCAGACATTCACAGCCCAGTAAGCTGTACAACATCAGACATTCACAGCCCAGTAAGCTGTACAACATCAGACATTCACAGCCCAGTAAGCTGTACAACATCAGACATTCACAGCCCAGTAAGCTGTACAACATCAGACATTCACAGCACATTCAGCTGTACAACATCAGACATTCATACAGATGGGTTCAAAACAGCACAGAAGATACCAGAAAGCAACCTGGAACCAAAATGTCCAAACACTCTGAGAAAACGTTCTGGATACCACATTCACTCACAGTAAAGAAGGCATCAATCTAGCAGTAAAAAACATCAACCATAAACGGCAAAAGAAGCACAACTGAAATTGATAAAAAAACAAAAGAAAAAAGACCACAGATGACAACTGGTTTGACGCAGATTGTAAAATTATAAGGAAAAGACTTAGAACACAATCCAACCAAAAGCACAGAGACCCACATAATGGTGAATTTAACCTTCATTACTGTGAGACTTTAAAACTATAGACATACACTCAGAACTAAAAAAGCACAGTACAACAGCAGGCAGCTGACACTAATTGAGGTGTCCATAAACACAGACAACTTGTGGCAAAATTGTAAAAAAAAACGTAAAACATCGAAACAAGAGGAATTAGCGATACAAAATGGTGACATATGGACAACCCATTTTAAAACATTTTAAAACACAACACCGTTCAAATTGACACAAACGCAGAACAACGCCAAATACAGGCTCAGTGAGCACAGCCTTGCCATTGAGAAGGGTAAGACACAGGAAAACCTGGCTCCCTGTAGAGGAAAGGCTGTGCAACCATTCTGCATTTCCTGACAAAATGTCAAAAATATAAAACAATTAGAGAGTGTCATTTCCCCAAATGTGGAACCCTTATTCAAGGTTTCAAAGACCTCTCTGATGGCTACCCGTCCTGTTGGGGGAGGACGCAGAGAGCTGTGGGTTGGCAGCGCACTACATTGCTGCCTGCCATAAGTTGAGGGACAGTGTCTGACAGACCAATCAACCTGCACATGTACTCTACTGTATGCTTATTGTTATTGTTAAATGTATGGTTATTTTGACCCTTGGTTATTGTTGTTACCGTTGTCCCGTTGACAATTTTGATTCTCATTTTTATATTGTAAATATCCCAAATAAGCGTTTGGCAATATGTACATTGTTACGTCATGCCAATAAAGCGAATTTAATATAATTTGAGAGGGACAGAGAGAGAGAAAGAAAAAGACAGAGAAAGAGAGAGCGAGAGAGAGGGGGGGGAGTGAGAGAGAGTGAGAGAGAGAGAGAGAGAGAGAAGGATATTGCAAAGATTAAAGAATAGAGAGCTCAACTGCATTCCCTCTGGTTGTGACCTGAGTAACAAACTGATCTCTCAACCAGAGGTTGCCTGTGACAGGGAACAGTATATGTAATGGTATATGTTTCTGTTGAATTACTCGATGAATTACTGCATTCATGTTTTTGACTGTTTCTCACTCTCTCCTCTCGTCTCCCCTTTCTCTCTCTCTCTCCTCATCCAGTTTTTGCATGTGGAGAAAGTTATGTAAATGAAACCTCTCCCTTAATATGCAGAAAACATGCATGAATGTGTGACGGCCAAGCACAATGGAGATATGTGTTTTTATGGGATGAATGGAGTGAATGAATCAATGAATCAATGAATCAATCAATCTCCTCTGAGGATGCTGAGGGCCCAAGGATTAAGAAGGAACCAGAGGGGTCTCTTTGAGGCGAGACCTGCAACCCACAGTGGGGCACTGAGGGCTGGGGAGGTGGATGAGACATGAGCTTCAGGACAGCAGAGCGTTACGGAAGGCAACCAGGCGCCACGGAAAACCTCCCCACACAATGCAGAGGGCAGGCCAGGGTCAAGTAGAACTCAAGTCCCTGGTTGTGACCAGGCCTGTGGGTGTCTCTGACCCTCTTCTCTGGGCCTGGGGAGGTCCTGGGAGCGGACAGGCTGTCTCTCTCAGCAGACCCTTTCTCTCCTTCAGCCAGAGGTCTTCATCGCTCCTCCAGGATCCAATCAGGGTTCTGAAAGTGGGGCCTCGCCAAAATGAACACAGTTTTCACACGTGGTTGCTCTACATTGAGTTATATGACAACTCATGCTGAGATACCCATTACGTCACCATGCGATATTGCTCTCTACAGCACTTCATCACCTTTACTGACAGTTCAGCTTTTGTCGCTGTATGTTGGCCTGTGATCGTAATACGGTTATTGAGCAGGGAGTGTCTGACAGACCAATCAACCTGCACATGTACTCTACTGTATGCTTATTGTTACTGTGGAATGTATGGTTATTTTGACCCTTGGTTATTGTTGTTACTGTTGTCCCGTTGACAATTCTGATTCTTATTATTTACATATTGTAAATATCCAAATATCTACATTGTTACGTCATGCCAATGAAGCAAATTGAATTGAATTGAAGAGAGAGAGAGAGAGAGAGAGAGAGAGAGAGAGAGAGAGAGAGAGAGAGAGAGAGAGAGAGAAAGAGAGAGAAAGAGAGAGAAAGAGAGAGAAAGAGAGGTACGTGACCCATTATTGACCTACTGAACACAAAGCTGAGAATCTCTCATTCTCCGTCTGGAAATTCTTAACACATGACTCTTATATGATCCTTATACCTATCCTCTATGTCCCTCAGATGAAAGATGCTACATTCAGGTCAGAGGAAACACAACTACCGTGAGGCTGGCACTCACTGGTCACTGGTCATGCTGACCACCTGGTGACCCTGGTCAGCTAGACCAAAGTCTGCGTGGGTTCACAGGCATCCTGTTTATGTATGACCTTTGACCTCACAGTGGGTAAGGCCTTAGATGTGTGGATGAGCTACAGGGAGCTGGTCAAAGGTCCAGTCTTCACAGAGCAGTGCAATGAACCTG
The DNA here is from genome assembly GCF_036934945.1 of Oncorhynchus masou masou. Taxonomy (NCBI): domain Eukaryota; kingdom Metazoa; phylum Chordata; class Actinopteri; order Salmoniformes; family Salmonidae; genus Oncorhynchus; species Oncorhynchus masou. The sequence goes on along the minus strand of NC_088229.1, from coordinate 40,120,682 downwards.
AATTAAACTGGGTAGCTGCTGCCCAGTTCCCATCACACTGGCTTTTAAGGCTTTACGGTCACACAGGCCCTTCGGTGAAGCCCACTCTCCCAGACACACACACACAGGAGTGTCTGACTCTACAGTATCTCTGACAGCGGGGTTTGGTGTATAAGTAGAGAATACAATGGAACAGATTACTGTGGTGTGGAGTTGTGTAGGGAGACCCTGTTGTCATTTCCACAGATTTCTGCCCAGCTAGCATATAACATTCTGTGAACTATATGTTTCTTAGGTGGGACTTTCAGTACATTTCCTACAGGCTTCCTCATGATTGTATTTCAGGTCATGCTCTCAAATTGTTCCCGAGAACATTAAGAAACAAACATTTTCTGTGTGAATTTCAGTACTTCAGCATACTGTTTTCTGCAGGATTCATCAAGGTTCTAGTTAAATTCATGTACTCGGAACGTTCAGAGAACGTTAATAAACAATGTTCTCCTGTGTGAATTTCAGTACGTCAGCATACTGTTTTCTGCAGGTTTCCCCATGGTTCTAGTCAAAGTCATGTTCTCAGAACATTAAGACAACGTTCCATAAAAACCACAAGAAAACACTAGTAAGAATCTTCTACATCCTCATAGTTGTGTTCAGGTGTGTTGGCCGCGCTCACTAATTGGCCACACCTGATCTTAATGAGTGCGTGTTTCCTTTGAAATGGGGTCTATTTGAATTGACTAAAACGAACAGCTTAGTATGAATAAAAATATAAAAAACACAGAATGCTAGCTGTGTCCTGGTGGCACAGTGGACTAATTCCATGAATAGAAAACAGAAAGTAATAGGTTCAAATCTCACTGCCTCAATACAAAAAGCGTTTGCATGATTAATCCAAAAAAGTTGTTCCCACAATTTCCAAGGAACCAAATGTGTTAACTGGGTACAGACTAAGATTCTGATAAACAATGAGTAACAGGTAGGGAGGTACACAAACAGACACTATGACATCAACACGTGACACACAACAGACAATACGGAAACAGCCCTCACACAGGCCACAGGCCACCATTGAAATACAGAACCGTAACACAAAGGCCAATGTATAACAGATGGTTCACAGAACCAATGGGAATCCAAAAACGTTGTTGCCACAATTTCCAAGGAACCAAATGTTAACTGGGTACAGACTAAGATTCTGATAAACAATGAGTAACAGGTAGGGAGTACACAAACAGACACTATTCAACACGTGACACACAACAGACAATACGGAAACAGCCCTCACACAGGCCACAGGCCACCATTGAAATACAGAACCGTAACACAAAGGCCAATGTATAACAGAGCCATATTTCTACAGATCGGCCCACTTCTCTCGCTCTGTGCCACTGGGTCCACTCCCCCCCCCCCGACAGTGCCTGTGTTTCCTTCCGCCTGCCTCTCTCTCTCTCTACTGGGATCTGATCTTATGTTTTAGCCATCAGGGTACTACTGTTACCTCTCTGCTCAGTATTGACGCCAGCCAACATCAACAGCAGAGGTGAGGACACGATGATGACTTAGCCATGCTGCCATGGTCAAAGATAGAGTCGTCTCAGCCAACAGCACCACCACCCACTACTGCTCTCTGGTGGTGGATACCAGAACTGCACTGCACTCCACAGGATGGTAAATTGAGATCCGGTTGGATAGATCAGATTAACTAGAACCACATGTTTACAGATGACCATGAAATATGGTTAAGCGATGGGGGCTTGGGTTCAACCCATCATAAATTATAGTAATCTAGAGGTATTGCCGTTTTAGCCCTACAGTAACAGAAACATATTCAAATAAATTTGTCATGAGGAAAATTTAAAACAGGATTACATTTTTGAAACTGCATTTTTTTCCCCTATCCTCAGATTCTGTCTCACATTGTTTTGGGTTCTTTTCAATCTCACCAAAGGAGGGCTGAAGTATTGGATTCTGCACCATCGTCCTGAAAGAGACTACTTTACCATGGAGAGATGGTCAGTTCTACCTTCATACAGAGTGTGAATGGTATCTATGAAGGTGTGGTTGTGTCCCCTGTGTATGTTACGTTATCTGTAGAGGTGCCACTGTTCCCTTGTGGGAGTGAGTGTTGTCTGAACATGGCAGGTATATGTTTTTGTCTGCAGTTGACTATGGTGTCTTGCAGTGTTGGGGAGTAGGGAACTAAATTCAGTAGTTAATTACTAGTTGTGCCATGTAGTGGTGGAGCTAACTAACTACCGAAGCAAACCTATTTTTTTTAATCAAAAAATAAAATATGCAATAATTGTTTATTTTTCGGCATCAGGCCTGCCGGTAACACTTTACTTGATACCTAGTCATAACTTGTCATAAGCTGTTATAACACGATCATGACACATTTAGACCGGTTGTGCCATATATTGCATGTCAGGCCTGTTGTGTGTCAAACTCACAAAACCTACCACACAAGGCAAAACATTATTTATTGACTATATTAAATTGTAATTGTCAGACATGTACCTACCCTAAAGCTCAGTTGCTGATGACCAGGATGACTGCAGGAGCAGGACAAGACACTCTTTTTGACTGACGTTTGATAGAGGACATGTACCTGATAGGCCTATCAGGCTTATATGATTCTGATGGTCACAAGGCTTCTTGACAGTGTAATAGAGTGTATTTTCTTAGTCCAAGTCAAGTGACACAGGATGGTCAATATGCTTCACGAAAGTGTCAGTTACTTTCCTACAAGCTGAATTAAAATGAGAGAAAAAAAAATCAAGAATTCATGACAAAGGATTTAACAAACTTTCAAATGAAAAGAAACTTCTTGGCAGGGAGAAAACCAATTTGAATAAATGTGGATTGAAACTTAGGTGTCAGTAAAAGCCACAATACAATGTCACACCAGGTGTAAACATATTGGTCATATGACAAGTTATATCAGATGTTATGACATGACACCGATTGTCAAGTAAAGTGTTTACTGATCTGCCTAATTCTCACTTGAAACAGAGTTTAATAGAATAAATTACATTATTTTAACATACGACCACAAAGTGATCAGTCTTGCAATTTGTAGTCTGTGTTCATATGAAAATTGGAAAATGTCAGAGAAATTTGGATGCAGTGAACTACCCAGCTAGCACATAACGTTCTGAGAACCATATGTTTCTTAGCGCTTGGTGAGAACGTGGTTTATTTGCACACAACATTCTGGGAGTGGTGCAGGATAGTTGCTTGGCTTTTGAACATTCTCAGCACATTTAAGGGACTTCACAAAAGAAAACGTCATTACTTTAATAGAACGTTCCCTAAAAGGTCAAACAAGGTCACATTTTAGGTCATGTTATAGGAACGTTCTCCAACTGGTCTGACATTGGTAATGTTCTCGAATAGTTCAGAGAATCCTGAGAAACTGTAAATTTCAGTGTAATGTTTCCTACAGGTTTCCTCGTGGTTCTATGTAAAGTCCAAGAACATTAAGAAAACTTTCCATAAAAACCACAAGGAAACTTTAGTAACGTTCAGGTGTGTTGGCTGTGCCGACTAATTGGCTACACCTAATCTTAATGTGTGTTTGTTTCCTTTGAAATGGGGTTTGTTTGAATAGACAAATGAAAAGCCTCGTATGAGTTAAAAAAAAAACGACACGCTAGCTCCATTCTGGTTGTGCAGTAGACTAATTCCATGGATAGGAAACAGATCATAGGTTTGAATCTCACTGACGCTATGTCACAATAAAGAAATGTCTTAGCATGATTAATGCCTAAGTAAATTCAGTTCCAAGGGTCCCATCTGTGCTTGGAATTAAAAACGGTTAAATCAGCTATGTCTCGCTTCAGTATAACTTAATGTCTTCCAGTGTAATGGGTAGCACGGCAAACTAGATTTTTAGAGAAGCTTCCCCAACACTGGTGTTTTGGATGCTTTCCAGATAAATCCACAGGAATCTCACATCTGCAGTTCAGTAAATCATCCATTGCCTCATGAAGCTCACGGAAGGTTGTGCACAATTTACAATCAACGCAAAAGGATGTCATTTTTCAACAAAACATTTATTGCTGGCGTAACATGTTGCAACCATAGAAAACCAACACCAGAAGAACCTGGTAACAACTGAAATGTACAAAGGGAGTGCAGTACACACACACGTGTGGCTGTCTTAATTCCACAGTTCTTCTTTGTGCGTGTCCCCAGTCATACCAGTAGAGGCTCAGTGCAGGTGGAGGTGCTGCTGGAACCAAAGCACCACGTTGAGAAAGCAGTCAGCCTGAGTGTCCACACGAGCCAGAGAGTGGGCATCCTCCGCAAACCAAAGCAACCTGCAAGGGGAGAAGCACAGTTGTATTTATGAGCGGACAATGTAGGAAAACAAAAACAACAAATGTCTTCTTGAACAAGTTCAGGTAGTCCCGCCCTGTTTCAGTTTGTTTTGCTTCCGTCGGGTACCTAACAAACACGGCCCAGAGTTCACACAGGTCAACGAACCGTCTAATAACGTTGCTAAACTAGGACGGCGCTGCATAGCTGCCGTCTTACAGGCTCCTGACCAAATTCTGCTATTTTGTGTGGGTTTTTCCTCCACGGAGCTTAAACTTCATTTGTACATAAATGTTTCCATCGTCATTTCCTGTGACGGAAAAAAAGCTTCTGGACATCAGAACAGCAATCACTGACCTCGATTCGGATATAGATTTCTACTTCGACGAGTCGGCAGCTCTGGTTGTTGACCCCGGACCTGATCCCCGGGACTCGAAAGTAAAAGCAGTGGCGAAAGAGCGGCGGCGTCATGATTAGGCTATGTCGGCGCGCATCTAGACCGCCATTGCCGTCTGTTTTGTTTGGCGAACGTACGATCACTAGAGAACAAACTAGACAAGCTCTGTGGGCGACTATACTTTCAACGGGACCTGAAGAACTGCAATATCCTATATGTCGAGGAGTCTTGGCAAGATCAGAAGGCAGCTGAGAGGGGTAGGAGGAGTGTCAACAATAGCTGGTGCACAAACTCTAATTTTAAGGAAGTCTCAAGTTTTTGGTCACCTGAGATCAAATACCTCATGATAAGCTGCAGACCACACTATGTACCAAGAGAGTTCTCATCTACAGTACCAGTCTAAAGTTTGGACACACTCAGTCAAGGGTTTCTTTATTTTTTACTACATTATAGAATAGTGAAGACATCAAAACTATGAAATCATATAGTAACCAAAAAAGTGTTAAATGAAAATATATTTTATATTTGAGATTCTTAAGAGTAGCCACCCTTTGCCTCGATGCCAGCTTTACACTCTTGGCATTCTCTCAACCAGCTTCATGAGGTAGTCACCCAGAATGCATTTCAATTAACAGGTGTGCCTTGTTAAAAGTTAATTTGGGGAATTTCTTTCCTTCTTAATGCGTTTGAGCCAAATTAAGTACTGTGTTATTCTATAGTAATCTGTAGTTATTTTTTCATGTGCGCAGGATGATGGATAATATAACAAGCGGTTGTCACCTGACTGGGGAGCCCCTGCTCTTCAGAGAGCGGTACAGCTCCAAACCTTGGTGAGGGGACACTCTCCTGTCTTTACCCCCCAGCATCAGGAGCACTGGGGACTTGATCTGGACACCGACAGAGGAAACCAAATGATATGCTTTTCTCATTGACAGCTTATAAGGGAGCTTGCTTGTATTTGTGTGCATGAACATCAAACCTGAGGTGCGTAAGATATGGGGGATTTCTGGAGCATGGTGGTGAGAGCCTCTGGGGTGGGCAGCTGGTCATAAGAGTACTGCAGCCCCACACAAGAGTAACGCCTAGGAGAGGTAGAGGGAGACAAAGGACAACTATCCATCAACCAACCAATTAATCACATTGTAAAAATAACCATTTAAAAAAATACAAGTACTTGCAAATACAGTCTTAAATATGCAGTGCACACACTTTCCATCCCCCAACTAGTGCACTTTAATTAGTGTTTTACAGTCTCCACTCTCCAGTCCTATACACTGATAGACAGGGACAGAGAGAGTCAAGTCTCACCAGTCCACGATGTCACTGGTTCCCAGTAAAGTGGCAGCGTTGATGACTGGATTCCTGACGGCACACGCCTTGTAGAAATCTGGGTACTGGCCAATCAGGTGGCAGGCCAGGAAGCCCCCGTGGGACCCGCCCATCACCACCACTTTATCAGGGTCAAGGGTTAAGAGCTTCTCAGCAGTTTGGTCGGCAAGGGCAGTTAGTACAGCCCTCTGGGAATGATAGTTAGGTTGAGGTTAGTTGCACAAGATGTGTTAGTAGTATTGAGTTAGAATACAAAATTTGCAACCTGACTGGCACCGTGGGTTGAGAAACACAGTTGTATTGAAGGCTCTGGCTGTAGATATTTTCAGCTGAGAGCTCACTCGGTACCTGCACATCCTTGACGTCTTGGCTCCCAATGTTACCGGCCAGAGAGAGGATGCTGTCCTGGCCAAAGCCAGTGGAACCCCGGTAATTCACTACAACAGTGAGAGAAACAATATTCTATCAGTGGATAACAGTGTGTGGGTGTGAGCCAAGGAGGAAGTCCACTATCTTACCCATGAGTACAGCAAAGCCCAGTTTGACCAGGACTGCTGTAGTGACATTCCACTCTGCAAAGAACTGGGAGTGCGGCCCGCCTGGGAAAGAACACAAATAAGCTTCAGTGAGTCCGCCGTGAGCTCTTTCATAGATCAGTTCTCATATACATAAAAGCGTCTCAGAATAAGAATGCCGATCTAGGATCAGATTTTATACAAATTAAATATACAGCGAAGACTTGATCCTAGACCAGCGCTCCTACTACGAGACGCTTTATGAATATGGCCCCAGGATCTAGATTGTCCAGAGGTTTCTCTCACCATGGATAAACACCACCAGAGGGACCTTGGTGCGTGACGGAAGGTGGTTTGACGTAACCAGCAGGGCCCCGAAGTCTAGGCCAGCTGCATAAGAGACACACAACTTAATATTATTGTTTTTTTCTCAAGGACATAGTTATGGCAACCAGACAAGTTCTAAACTACTATTGACTGACTCACAGTACTCTGGGTTCTCCTCCTGGGGCGTAGGGAGGATGTCCAGAACATTGACGATGGCGCCACGTAGACACGACTCACCCAGTGGGTCCCAGGACACCTCCCCCTCCCCCCCAGCCAACGGAAGAAAAGCCACTGCCTGCAATTACACAATGTGTATATGATAATGTACTGCAACGGTACAGGGGGTAACCTCAGTGCGGTACAGGGGGTAACCTCAGTGCGGTACAGGGGGTAACCTCAGTGCGGTACAGGGGGTAACCTCAGTGCGGTACAGGGGGTAACCTCAGTGCGGTACAGGGGGTAACCTCAGTGCGGTACAGGGGGTAACCTCAGTGCGGTACAGGGGGTAACCTCAGGGGGGTAACCTCAGTGTGGTACAGGGGGTAACCTCAGTGTACAGGGGTAACCTCAGGGGGGTAACCTCAGTGTGGTACAGGGGGTAACCTCAGTGTGGTACAGGGGGTAACCTCAGTGTGGTACAGTGGGTACAGGGGTAACCTCAGTGTGGTACAGGGGGGTAACCTCAGTGTGGTACAGGGGGGTAACCTCAGTGTGGTACAGGGGGGTAACCTCAGTGTGGTACAGGGGGGTAACCTCAGTGTGGTACAGGGGGTAACCTCAGTGCGGTACAGGGGGTAACCTCAGTGCGGTACAGGGGGTAACCTCAGTGTGGTACAGGGGGTAACCTCAGTGTGGTACAGGGGGTAACCTCAGTGTGGTACAGGGGGTAACCTCAGTGTGGTACAGGGGGGTAACCTCAGTGTGGTACAGGGGGGTAACCTCAGTGTGGTACAGGGGGTAACCTCAGTGTGGTACAGGGGGTAACCTCAGTGTGGTACAGGGGGTAACCTCAGTGTTTCCCACAAGCACATGGAATAGCTAACCAAATATAAAAAAAGTAACCAGGTGGGATCACCCAGGCCAGGTGGTTAATCATTTTCTGGGAAACAAGCTCCATTTTGGTGTCCTCTAATACATTCTAATGCCTTGATTCCAGCCGAAATAATCAAATGATTGAATACTTTTGATTTTTTTTCTGGTATTGTGTTTAAAATTAAAATGACTGAAATGTATGAATCCAGTGTATTGTTCGTTTTTATTAAATATAGTCTAGGCTTAGATGATCAGGACTAGTTTTTTTAAGTAAGCAATCAAACCTTTATAAAACATTTATCCAGTCTTCTCTTGAGATTAAAATAATTTTACTGCAAGATATGAATTGCCACAATGTTTGTTCTTCAAATGGTATTTTATTAAGACAAGATAAGACAAAAAAAACTACCAGTATGCAAAAGATGAAGCCAAATGAACTCTTACCGATGCGCTTCGGGAGACTACTGACAAGTCACTCACTTTAACGTCACTGTCTGGCAAGTCCTGATCGAGTTCATATCGAAAATACAAAACGAGATCTTTAGTTTACTTGTCCCAATGCGATACCATGGACGTACAACGTAGTTGTATGATTTATGAAATGGTAAGGATATGAGATTTACTTTTTTTCAGGTTAGACAACTTTCATGAGTCAAGCTTGTTTGTCAATCAAATCACAGTTCTGCGCTACCAAGCAACAGAGCAGTAAATGCTCAGAGTGAAACTGAAAAAACAAAAGGACTTCTTTTATTGTCCAGCCAAATTAATTGTAGGCAGATCATTGGAGATGTGGTTGTCTTACTAAGAGGTCATTTTTTTATTTACATTGACATGATCTTTGACCCTAGATGGCAGTTACTGCCTTCTTGCTTGATACAGCAAAATGAAATGCCTTTCCATGACGATTTTGTTACACACAAACATGTGTTCCCTAGTTGCGCCTTGATTGGCTGTGTTCTGTCACTCACGGGGACATTCGGTCACGGCAAAATCTACAGGTAGAGTTTGAAAACTCAAGCCCCTTGGGTGCTGTCATAGGCTGCATTCCGAACACTTAAAAGACACATCCTTTCCCCTCAACTCTCAGATTAAGTGGACACTTCTGATGACGTATCATGACGAGCATACACTTGCAGAGCAAGGTGCGAGGGAGGAAGGAATGATTTTTCCTTGACCAGATATTCATCACTCATTTATCCTGCGATGATTGTTTTAAGTCACCGGTGGCTTTTGGGTGCTTTATATGCCCTACAGTCAATGAGTGCAAGTCTATTTATATTAACTATATATTTATTAATATACGCTAACTGTATGATAGCTAGCGTTAGCCTGCCTAGCTGGAACTTTGAAGGAACATTTTTTAATTCTACAATTTCCAAAAGCTAACCAAACAAAAACATATTTATGAGACGTGTTTGTGTATTAGCAGCACAATTTCTAACTTATTTACATTTGTTTTTACTTACTGTTGACTCCATATTGACCTTGAGGTTTTACGTTTTGGCTGACCTTTCTTATCAGATGTTCAATAATCGCGAACTGAATTATGGCGTGTTACAGGACCCGAAGTGAACATAATTGCACAACCGCAAATTCCATTAAAAACATGGGCTGAGGGGCGTACGTTGGAAACTTCCCTTGCTTGGCTGATCATTTGGACCGACGACCTACATGGCCGCAGGGATTCCCCCAAGGGCATAAGGCGAGGGTAAGTGGATGAGAGAGTATTTTGTTTGAAACGCATCCATTGAGTTACATTAGCAGTGCCCATCCAAGAAGGCTCAAGGTCGTAATGTGATTTGACGTCATTTTATCTACCGTAGCTTTAATTGTACTGACCATGTCAACGTCATACATTCAGTCATCATGAATTAAGTCGACAATCTACTGGCAAATCGTTGTCATATGAAGAGAAATGACGACAAAACTTATCGGTGCTCGGCGGCCGTTGGACATCAACATTACACACCAAGTTGGAAATCGCTAACTCGCTAATTCAACAATGAGTGATTTGGAAGGAATCAGTGGCTAACTGCAAACGTTGCAAAGCAATTACTAGCCTGCTATTCAGTGGAGCGGGTGTTTAAAGGGATAAACATTGAACACGATGGACCAGAAAAGGTTGAATACATTAGCCGTGCGGTCTATCCAGCATGACTTCTGCAGCATTCAAAACAACTGGAAACTCGGAAATCTCAAGACACATTTATTTAAGCAAGTCAGCCATATCAGCTATTATTTTTTTAAAGGCAGCAAATGTGGCTGAAAGAATGGTTTCGCTGCCAGACAAGGCTCCGCTGATAGCCAGGTGTAGCACTGATAAGGATTCACTCTGGCGCTGAAAAAACAGCTCTATAGCTGGGACAGCTTTATGTAGGTCTTAGCCGTTGTGGGCACTGTTGGTCACCGTTATAGTGCAATTAAATGTACCGTTTAGTGTTGTGTAGTGGCTTTGCTAACATGCACCGAAAAATAAAAACCTTGGAGGGGGAGTTTGTCCCACCAAGATGTACATGCTAAAATGGCCATGGAGCACAAGAAAATAAATTAATGTGCCAGAAAATAATGTACTAAGTGGATTTCGACTCATCATTACCACATTATATGGGACGTGCAAATTGACACAGACGATGAAGGAGCATCATGCTCTCTCAGAGGAGCTACAGAAAGATGGGCTCATTGTGATGGCTGGCACAGAATTTATGGAACGGTATCAAACATATGGAAACCACATGTTTGACTCTGTTCCATTTCAGCCATTACAATGTTCCCATCCTCCTGTAGCTCCTGCCACCATTCTCCTCTGTGCTCAATCCCTCAGTGTAAAACAATGTGACTGCAAGCACAGCGTACACAACACACACCCAGGAGGTAGAGAGGTGGGACGGACAGCAGACTGTCAAACCAGCAGCGTCTCCCTGTCATCACTCACTGACTGACACGCGCTATAAGATGCATATCATTAATTTTAGTGGGAGATGGCTCGGTGGACTTCCTTTCCCCCAGACTTGTGAATTGTAAAAAGTAGCACAGTTAATTTAAGTGGACCATTGTATAGGTGTATCCTGAATGCCCAGAGCTCTGTATAGGTGTATCCTGAATGCCCAGAGCTCTGTATAGGGGTAACCTGAATGCCCAGAGCTCTGTATAGGGGTAACCTGAATGCCCAGAGCTCTGTATAGGGGTAACCTGAATGCCCAGAGCTCTGTATAGGGGTAACCTGAATGCCCAGAGCTCTGTATAGGGGTAACCTGAATGCCCAGAGCTCTGTATAGGGGTAACCTGAATGCCCAGAGCTCTGTATAGGGGTAACCTGAATGCCCAGAGCTCTGTATAGGGGTAACCTGAATGCCCAGAGCTCTGTATAGGGGTAACCTGAATTCCCAGACCGTTGTATAGGCGTAACCTGAATGCCCAGAGCTCTGTATAGGGGTAACCTGAATGGCCAGAGCTCTGTATAGGGGTAACCTGAATGCCCAGAGCTCTGTATAGGGGTAACCTGAATGGCCAGAGCTCTGTATAGGGGTAACCTGAATGGCCAGAGCTCTGTATAGGGGTAACCTGAATGCCCAGAGCTCTGTATAGGGGTAACCTGAATGCCCAGAGCTCTGTATAGGGGTAACCTGAATGCCCAGAGCTCTGTATAGGGGTAACCTGAATGCCCAGAGCTCTGTATAGGGGTAACCTGAATGCCCAGAGCTCTGTATAGGGGTAACCTGAATGCCCAGAGCTCTGTATAGGGGTAACCTGAATGCCCAGAGCTCTGTATAGGGTAACCTGAATGCCCAGAGCTCTGTATAGGGGTAACCTGAATTCCCAGACCGTTGTATAGGCGTAACCTGAATGGCCAGAGCTCTGTATAGGGGTAACCTGAATGGCCAGAGCTCTGTATAGGGGTAACCTGAATGCCCAGAGCCCATAGGGGTAACCTGAAGCTCTGTATAGGGGTAACCTGAATGCCCAGAGCTCTGTATAGGGGTAACCTGAATGCCCAGAGCTCTGTATAGGGGTAACCTGAATGCCCAGAGCTCTGTATAGGGGTAACCTGAATGCCCAGAGCTCTGTATAGGGGTAACCTGAATGCCCAGAGCTCTGTATAGGGGTAACCTGAATGCCCAGAGCTCTGTATAGGCGTAACCTGAATGCCCAGAGCTCTGTATAGGGGTAACCTGAATGACCAGACCGTTGTATAGGCGTAACCTGAATGCCCAGAGCTCTGTATAGGGGTAACCTAAATGACCAGACCGTTGTATAGGCGTAACCTGAATGCCCAGAGCTCTGTATAGGGGTAACCTGAATAACCAGAGTGTATAGTGGTAACCCGAATGACAGGAGCGATATATGAATGACCACAATACTGTATTACCAGGCGTGGGGCCTCGTTCAGATGGGAACAGTGGACCACCATCAGGTTATTCTGGATGGTGAGCAGCTTCCAGCTCCCAAATTTCTCAGCTGAGGGGAGAGAGAATGATTGAACGGTTTGCTACAGTTTGGACTAGTTTTAGTTTGAGAGGCTCGAGATTAAACCTAACAGACTAATAATCATAAAAGGAGAGCTTACGGTCAGAGATGCGGGTTATTCTCCTAGTGGTTCTGTCCACTACAAAGAGGTCCTGGGAGAGAGGGAGAGATTGGAAAGTGAGATCTTAGAGTACAAAGTTATTTGCGTCCGCTTGTGTGCATGTTTACACTATACCCTCCAGTTCCTCCGGGCGCTACTGAAGACCACTCTCTGGCTGTCTGATGCCCAGCAACGAGGTGGCAGAGCCTCGTACAGCCCAGCAAACTCATCTAGGGACAGACAAGGGGGAGGCCATAGGAACAGGAGGGAGAGGGATTGATAGATTGGTCCGGGGAAGGAAATGGGTGAGAAGCAAGAGACGGAAAGTGCAGTAGGAATGAGGTGCCATTCTATGTCAACTTCAAACTGTTGCGTTAAAGTTACTCAATTTCTGTACCTTTCTTTGGCCTATTGACTACGTCCACCAGCAACGAGATATTCCTCATCTCCAGGTCATACTGTGGACAGAGAGAAGGTACGGATATAACAGTATAATAGTGCAGAGTACCACCAGCTAAGCATAAACAGCACTTCCCACTGACCTCCAGACCATCCTTGCTTCTTTCTGATAGGGAGATAACAGTTCCTTCATGAAGGGGCTGGGAGCGGGGGTCTGGAGGTAACGCTGAGGACTAGGGGCAAGGCTGGGAGTGGGGGTCTGAGGTAACGTTGAGGACTCGGGGCAAGGCTGGGAGCGGGGGTCTGGAGGTAACGTTGAGGACTAGGGGCAAGGCTGGGAGTGGGGGTCTGAGGTAACGTTGAGGACTAGGGGCAAGGCTGGGAGGGGAAGGGTCTGGAGGTAACGCTGAGGACTAGGGGCAAGGCTGGGAGCGGGGGTCTGGAGGTAACGTTGAGGACTCGGGGCAAGGCTGGGAGTGGGGGTCTGGAGGTAACGCTGAGGACTAGGGGCAAGGCTGGGAGTGGGGGTCTGGAGGTAACGTTGAGGACTAGGGGCAAGGCTGGGAGTGGGGGTCTGGAGGTAACGTTGAGGACTAGGGGCAAGGCTGGGAGCGGGGGTCTGGAGGTAACGCTGAGGACTAGGGGCAAGGCTGGGAGTGGGGGTCTGGAGGTAACGCTGAGGACTAGGGGAAAGGCTGGGAGCGGGGGTCTGGAGGTAACGCTGAGGACTAGGGGAAAGGCTGGGAGCGGGGGTCTGGAGGTAACGCTGAGGACTAGGGGCAAGGCTGGGAGGGGAAGGGTCTGGAGGTAACGTTGAGGACTAGGGGCAAGGCTGGGAGTGGGGGTCTGGAGGTAACGTTGAGGACTAGGGGCAAGGCTGGGAGTGGGGGTCTGGAGGTAACGCTGAGGACTAGGGGGGGCAAGGCTGGGAGCGGGGGTCTGGAGGTAACGCTGAGGACTAGGGGCAAGGCTGGGAGCGGGGGTCTGGAGGTAACGCTGAGGACTAGGGGCAAGGCTGGGAGCAGGGGTCTGGAGGTAACGCTGAGGACTAGGGGCAAGGCTGGGAGGGGAAGGGTCTGGAGGTAACGCTGAGGACTAGGGGCAAGGCTGGGAGCGGGGGTCTGGAGGTAACGCTGAGGACTAGGGGCAAGGCTGGGAGGGGAAGGGACTGGACTGGGGTCTGGGAGTTGGGAGGCTGGGCTGGGGACTCACCTGCTGCATGGTGAGACACTGGCTGTGGGGGCCAAACACCTGTCCCTCCAGGTACACCAGGTAGCGTCCATCTGGGCTCAGACGGGGGGACGAGACGGAGCTGGTGTCCCCAGACAGACACTCTGTGTAAGGATAGACAAAGGGTTGAAGGTTTGAGAGGAAAGATAAGCTTTGTTGTTAATTCACTACGAATTAACAAGTTGTTTACCGTGACAATGAACCAATCAAGAACACATAAAATACTCACCACAGTTTCCTTCCAGGTCCAGACAAAACAGAGCTGACCTGAAACCAGATATTTTCATTTGAGTCTTTCTAAAATAACACACGGGCATCTCTTGATCAGTCTATTACTCTGGAATATTGATTAGTGCGATGACGTAAACAGACTACACAGGCTGCTCCTTACCTCCTATTGGAGCAGAACCTCAGGCCCAGTCTGAAGGGCTCGTGCCACCAGCCCACAAAAAAAACACACTCACCATCATGGGCCCAGAGAGCCTGTGTTAACCAGACAGACAATCAGCATGACAACAAGTACTGTACATTACATGGCATAACATGATATTACATAGACTTACATGATTACAAGACATGTGACTGGTGATCCTTCCAGTGAAGTTGCAAATACCATATGATGTTCTGCTAATACCTTCATGGGTGGGGTGTGTGTGTGTGTGAGGCCCTGTTCATGCTCACCTGGCCTGGGGAAACATGTGAAGGCACACCCTGCAGCACTGTTACCGTGCCCTTGGCCACGTCGGCCACACACAGCACTGGGACACTTTTACTGGTCAAGCCTTCCCCCCAGTCCTCCCAGTACATACTCCTGTCCTGATGCACAACAGGGGAAAGGAAGGGTGTTGAAGCCATGAAAATACAACACACACTGGATCATGTTTACGCAACATAGCAGCCATCCTAAGAGCACTTCCAGAACCACCCGAATGTCACAGACTGCATCCAACTGAACGTATGGCTAAATATACAAAGACAATGAATAGAGGAGTGAGCAGGGTGTTTCGGATACCTTCTCAGAAGGGCTTCCCAAGGGTCTTGCTGTTGACTCTCCAGCTGATGGGCTGGAGGCTGAAGTGTATGACTCTCCTATAGACCTTTTCCCCTCGGCTACATACAGCAGCCTGCTCTCACATGTAGACCAGGCCAGGCAGCCAAACTGAGCTGCATATAAACAGACGGCGAACAAGAGACAAAGACAGACCGACATGGAGAGAGTGACTGGCTGGAGAATTCAAGCAAATGGCCCTGATTAGGTCCACAGTGGGAAAACGTCTAGGATCAGACAGAATACTCAGAGCACCGTAGGCATTAAAACCACCCAAGAAAAGGCCTTTACCATCCTCATACACTCTCCCATGTTTGTTGAGAGCTGTGAGATGGATGATCTTTTTTAAGCTGCTGTTGCTCCACACCTGAAAATGAACAGACCCTATAAAAGTTCAAGCAAACCAGTACGCACCGTATCCAGATGGGTGAAGGAATTTAGCCCAATGATGACCGACACAGCAAGACCACTCCATCCTTACCTCTAGGAACTGTTGTCCAGCAAACTGACCGCTGGTTTCCCGGACAACCGCCTTCAGATCTCCAGACAGGGAATAGGAACTCAGCAATCTATTTGAGCAGAAAGGAAGAAAGCATGGAAAATGGCAGCTTAGAGAAAGGACCCATCGTACCTTTAAATAAATACCTACAATACACAAATCTTACACACATTACATCATCAACACCAGACACTGGGATGGAGAATGAGTGGTGGGGGAGTTAATCTGCCCGTCTGTCTACTTACTCGCCGTGTAAAAGGCTGCAGGGGCTTGGTGGTTGGATGTCTATGTCAGTCTCTTTACTGTAGTTTTGAATCAGTGTCCATTGCTGGGCATAGTGCAGTCTGGCTCCCCGGAAGGTCTCACTCTGACTCCACTCTGATAGGTGTAGGCAAAGGAGAGGTTAATAACTTTTATTTTTTTATCAATACATTTAAAAAAGTAATTCAAACTATTTTTTCCAACCAAGCAAACATAATAGCATACGTGCAATCAAATTTAAAATAATAAAAATTAACACTTCCAGGTTTATGGCACAGACACAAAGATGAGTTCTCTATGTAACTCTAAGGTAGCAGCAGAGACTTAAGAGGAAGCGAGAAACCCCACACCCTAATTGTTTCTGGTTACATTACAGTCAGTCATTGTAAATAAGAATTTGTTCTTCACTGACTTGCCTAGTTAAATAAAATGTTCAATTTTTAAAAAAAATACGCCCTTTCAGTTTGTTAACCAACTCAGAAGCAGAAGAAAATTGACGACTTCAAAATGGTGATGGCCTCAGGCGCTACCGGTGGGCTCACAGACACCATAGCGGGACAGTTGCAACGTTGCGATCTCTATACATCTCTATGTGTGTGTGTGTGTGTGTGTGTGTGCGCAGTGTCTCACCTGCAATTAAAGTGAAACTCGTGCCGTTTAATAGTGCCATGTAGTCATTCGCCGTCACGAAGGCAGAAATAGGGGTGGGATACCCACTATATTCACGGTACAAAGTGCTGATAGCATCGGGTTCCATTTGTGCCTAAGTGCAGTAGCGTTAGTTAGACATGCAGCTGTCAACTGTTTTGGAAACACTTTTACAGTGCATTAGCTAGCTAACTAATCACTTCCATCGATTACAGGTGATATTAAAGCCATGTGATTGCATGCATTCAACAAACATTATGTATCAGCTTCATTTTAAAGGCTAGAGAGACGAATGTTAAGATAAACATAGACGGAACACAAATGTCCATTTTGAGCTAAAGTGGTACTTGTAAAATAAGTAATAATAACAATAGTTGTCTTTTACCAGGAACTCCATGTCGACACGACGGCCGATACCATTTCATACAGGGGCTGATGGAAGAGACCAAACGCAAGGCGGCAGCAGCAACACATTTTGTAGGATTTCACAAAGGAAGTGATTAATGGCGCCTTGGGATTTCACCCCAACTCTGACGTCACAACAACAACTCTGGTCCAAAGAATCCCAGATAGCACGAACCATAAAAAATAATAAAAAATCTCCTGCCCCATCCAATCCTACAGTGATACATAAACTAAGCAAAAAAAGAAAAGAAACGTCCCTTTTTCAGAACCCTGTCTTTCAAAGATAATTCGTAAAAATCCAAATAACTTTACAGATTTTCACAGATCTTCATTGTAAAGGGTTTAAACACTGTTTCCCATGCTTGTTCAATGAACCATAAACAATTAATGAACATGCACCTGTGGAACGGTTGTTAAGACACTAACAGCTTACAGATGGTAGGTAATTAAGGTCACAGTTATGAAAACTTAGGACACTAAAGAGGCTTGTCTACTGACTCTGGAAAAACACCAAAAGAAAGATGCCCAGGGTCCCTGCTCATCTGCGTGAACGTGCCTTAGGCATGCTGCAAGGAGGCCTGTGGACTGCAGATGTGGCCAGGACAATAAATTGCAATGTCCGTACTGTGAGACGCCTAAGACAGCGCTACAGGGAGACCAGACGGACAGTTAATCGTCCTCGCAGTGGCAGACCACGTGTAACAACACCTGCACAGGATCGGTACACCCGAAAATTACACCTGCGGGACAGGTACAGGATGGCAACAACAACAGCCCGAGTTACACCAGGAATGCACAATCCCTCCATCAGTGCTCAGACTGTCCGCAATAGGCTGAGAGGCTGGACTGAGGACTTGAAGGCCTGTTGCAAGGAAGGTCCTCACCAGACATCACCTGCAACGTCGCCTATGGGCACAAACCCACTGTCGCTAGACCAGACAGGACTGGCAAAAAGTGTTCTCACACAAGTCGCGGTTTTGTATCACCAGGCAGGGGTAATGTTTCCATACCCTACATTACTCATATACTGTACTCTCTCATCTACTGCATCTTTATGTAATACATGTATCACTAGCCACTTTAAACTAGGCCACTTTGTTTACATACCCTACATTACTCATCTCATATGTACAGTGCCTTGCGAAAGTATTCGGCCCCCTTGAACTTTGCGACCTTTTGCCACATTTCAGGCTTCAAACATAAAGATATAAAACTATTTTTTTGTGAAGAATCAACAACAAGTGGGACACAATCATGAAGTGGAACGACATTTATTGTATATTTCAAACTTTTTTAACAAATCAAAAACTGAAAAATTGGGCGTGCAAAATTATTCAGCCCCCTTAAGTTAATACTTTGTAGCGCCACCTTTTGCTGCGATTACAGCTGTAAGTCGCTTGGGGTATGTCTCTATCAGTTTTGCACATCGAGAGACTGAAATTTTTTCCCATTCCTCCTTGCAAAACAGCTCGAGCTCAGTGAGGTTGGATGGAGAGCATTTGTGAACAGCAGTTTTCAGTTCTTTCCACAGATTCTCGATTGGATTCAGGTCTGGACTTTGACTTGGCCATTCTAACACCTGGATATGTTTATTTTTTAACCATTCCATTGTAGATTTTGCTTTATGTTTTGGATCATTGTCTTGTTGGAAGACAAATCTCCGTCCCAGTCTTTTGCAGACTCCATCAGGTTCTTCCAGAATGGTCCTGTTTTTGGCTCCATCCATCTTCCCATCAATTTTAACCATCTTTCCTGTCCCTGCTGAAGACAAGCAGGCCCAAACCATGATGCTGCCACCACCATGTTTGACAGTGGGGATGGGTGATGAGCTGTGTTGCTTTTACGCCATACATAACGTTTTGCATTGTTGCCAAAAAGTTCAATTTTGGTTTCATCTGACCAGAGCACCTTCTTCCACATGTTTGGTGTGTCTCCCAGGTGGCTTGTGGCAAACTTTAAACGACACTTTTTATGGATATCTTTAAGAAATGGCTTTCTTCTTGCCACTCTTCCATAAAGGCCAGATTTGTGCAATATACGACTGATTGTTGTCCTATGGACAGAGTCTCCCACCTCAGCTGTAGATCTCTGCAGTTCATCCAGAGTGATCATGGGCCTCTTGGCTGCATCTCTGATCAGTCTTCTCCTTGTATGAGCTGAAAGTTTAGAGGGACGGCCAGGTCTTGGTAGATTTGCAGTGGTCTGATACTCCTTCCATTTCAATATTATCGCTTGCACAGTGCTCCTTGGGATGTTTAAAGCTTGGGAAATCTTTTTGTATCCAAATCCGGCTTTAAACTTCTTCACAACAGTATCTCGGACCTGCCTGGTGTGTAACTTGTTCTTCATGATGCTCTCTGCGCTTTTAATGGACCTCTGAGACTATCACAGTACAGGTGCATTTATACAGACTTGATTACACACAGGTGGATTGTATTTATCATCATTAGTCATTTAGGTCAACATTGGATCATTCAGAGATCCTCACTGAACTTCTGGAGAGAGTTTGCTGCACTGAAAGTAAAGGGGCTGAATAATTTTGCACTCCCAATTTTTCAGTTTTTGATTTGTTAAAAAAGTTTGAAATATCCAATAAATGTCGTTCCACTTCATGATTGTGTCCCACTTGTTGTTGATGCTTCACAAAAAAATAGTTTTATATCTTTATGTTTTAAGCCTGAAATGTGGCAGAAGGTCGCAAAGTTCAAGGGGGCCGAATACTTTCGCAAGGCACTGTATATACTGTACTCAATACCATCTACTGCATCTTGCCTATGCCGTTCTGTACCATCACTCATTCATATCTTTATGTACATATTCTTTATCCCTTTACACTTGTGTGTATAAGGTAGTAGTTTTGGAATTGTTAGGTTAGATTACTCTTTGGTTATTACTGCATTGTCGGAACTAGAAGCACAAGCATTCCACTACACTCACATTATCATCTGCTAACCATGTGACAAATAAATCTGATTTGGTCAGATTCGCGTTTATCTTCGAAGGAATGATCATTACACTGAAGCCTGTACTCTGGACCGGGAATGATTTGGAGGTGGAGGGTCCGTCATGGTCTGGGGCGGTGTGTTACAGCATCATCGGACTGAGCTTGTCATCATTGCAGGCGATCTCAACACCATGCGTTACAGGGAAGACCTCCTCCTCCCTCATGTGGTACCCATCCTGCAGGCTCATCCTGACATGACCCTCCAGCATGACAATGCCACCAGCCATACTGCTCATTCTGTGCATGATTTCCTGCAAGACCGGAATGTCAGTGTTCTGCCATGGCCAGCGAAGAGCCTGGATCTCAATCCCATTGAGCACATCTGGGACCTGTTGGATTGGAGGGTGAGGGCTAGTGCGATTCCCACCAGAAATGTCCGGGATCTTGCAGGTGCCTTGGTGGAAGAGTGGGGTAACATCCCACAGCAAGAATTGGCAAAGTCCATGAGGAGGAGATGCACTGCAGTAAAATGCAGTTGGTGGCCACACCAGATACTGTTACTTTTGACCCCCCTTTGTTCAGGGACACATTCAATTTCTGTTAGTCACATTTGTGAAACTTGTAGTTTGTCTCAATTGCTGAATCTTATGTTCATACAAATATTTACACATGTTAAGTCTGCTGAAAATAAATGCAGTTGACAGTGATAGTATGTTTCTTTTTTTGCTGAGTTTAATTGGTACCTTTTCATGCCTTGCCTTTGGTATCTGCAAGACAATGTCAACATTCAAATATATTTTTTAAACCCACTTTAGGAAAATAATCAACAAGTAGTCTTGGTGTGAGTGTTTATTACATTTCATTTATCCATAATCAATTAATTTGCCGAACCCTTTGGGTTATTATAGCATTGCTTGTCAAAATACATCTCCATTCTTCAATGCACTCCTTGAATACATACATATGTATTTGTATATGCATTATGCACAACCAACCTGCATAAAAATATACATGAAAAATTACACCATAATTCTCTTAGTCCTCTTCCCATATTTGAAGTCTAAAAATAACTTACTTTAAAAATCATACTTTTCTCCCACTTTCAATAAATTAGAAAGTAAAATACACGACCAAAAATGGTTTTAGATGTTCTTCCAAAATACGAAAAAAAAAAAAAAAAAAAAGGTACAATAAACTACCTTTTTGTTTTATTTTCAGGCATCTCATAGGTCAGTTTTATTGAGGCGTAAATAAAATAAAAACACACGTTTGCACTGTCTGCAAAGTCCCTGGTATGGCAGCAGCCACTGGGTCCTGTGAAACGAAGGGTAGGGAGCAGGATGACAATGCAACGTTACAGAAGGTTCACTATAGAAATGTACTGTGTAGAACAGATAGGATTGTCTGTCATTTTGACTAGGAAATCATGTCAGCTCTATTCATTACATTGGTCTCCAACATTCCAGACCTTTCGCTTCAATGAATACACCCCAGTATTCTTCTCAGTCCTCGTCCTATATGGCTATGGCACTTTCATCAATTCCTCACATCACATCTGCTCTCTTGTCCCTCACTTTGTTCCTTAGTTTCGTCCTGGCTTTGAATGCCGCGGAGTTGAACAGATGCTGTGAGAGGAAAATTAAAACAGGTTAGACTTACACCCTTCAAAATAAAGAATGCCAATATGGAGGGCATTTCTTTGAAGACGAGGCAAACTCATAACATTTCATGGTACTGCTAAATCAAAACGGACCAGTACATTTTTGTTTAACCGACATACATTTACACTGAACAAAAATAAACAACATGTAAAGTGTTGGTTTCATAAGCTGATATAAAAAACCCCAGACATGTTCCATTTGCACAAAAATCTTATTTCTCTCAAATTTTGTGCAACATTTTTTTTTAACACCCCTGTTAGTGAGCCTTTCTCCTTTGGCAAGATAATCTTTCTACCTGACCAGTGTGGCATATAAAGAAGCTGATTAAAACAGCATGGGCATTACACAGGTGCACCTTATGCTGGGGACAATAAAAGGTCACTTTAAAATGCGCCGATTTGTCACAACACAAGGCCAAATATTTTTCAATTGGCATGCTCACTGCAGGAAAGTCCACCATTGGTGCCAGAGAATTTAATGTTCATTTCTCTACCATAAGCTTCCTCCAACGTTTTAGAGAATTTAGCAGTACGTCCAACCGGCCTCACAACAGCAGAGCATGTGACCACGCCAGCCCAGGACCTCCACATTCGGCTTCTTCATGTAGTGGATCGTCAGTGGGGGGCTTCTAAGGAGTTTTTCTGTCTGTAATAAAGCTATTTTGTGGGGGAAAACTCATTCTGATTTGCTAAGCCTGGCTCCCCAATGGGTGGGCTGGCTGCTAAGTGGGTGGGCCTATGCCCTCCAAGGCCCACCCACTTGGCTGCACCAATGCCCAGTCATGTGAAATCCATAGATTAGAGCCTAATGAACTAATTTCAATTGATTGATTTTCCATATATGAACTGTAACTCAGTAAAACCTTTGAAATTGTTGCATTCTAAGTTTATATTTTTGTTCAGTATAATTAGACAGCAGAGATCTCACATGAAATGCACCATGTGGTTGTTGAACAGGAAGTGTCAGGTTAAGTGGGTATTTGTCAGTGGTCGTGGTTTCATGACGAGTGGTTATGTGCTGGTGGTAGGTGTGTTTGGAGACAGTCATAGGCCATGGGGGTCACCTTCTCGAAACGGGAGATCTTGCTGGATTTGACAGACGAGTCCAGTATCAGGGGGGGTCCCAGGCCAAATATGTCCCTCAGCAGCGGGTTAAACTAGAGAGACAAGACCAGGCACACCATTTAAAACTAGCCATTTCCAAAGGATATATAAGAGGCAAGCAAGCATCAAACACCTTCCAGAAATATTTGATTAGAACATGCTGGTTGCAGAGATAGTCTTTTTACAGCATAGATATCAACTATATCCTACAAACACAATTATAGACCTAGATGTTTGTTCAAACCTGAAGATGGTGTCTCACTCCAGACTCCAGCACCTCTTTGAAGGCGTCGTAGACCCTCCTGCGCATCCAGCTGTCGATGTAGATGCCCTCCACACCAAAGCGGATCTTCTCCTCGGAGAAGTCCTCGTTCTGCACGACGTTGGGCAAAAATATCATTACAAAAATAATAATCAACATGACATATTTCTCTCACTGACTGACCAATGGTCTCCAGTTACAGTGACTGGTGTGATTTAAAAACCCTCGAGCAACGTTAGAACCTTGCACCGGTTCAGGGCGACTCGTGGTTCCTCACCTCGATGTAATGTAGCACCTCTCTGAATATGGTGCGCTGTTTCCTCCTGTCGTTCTTGGCACGGTGCTTGTTGCCGTCGGTGGCCAGGCCCTTCAGGGACTCGCACAGCGTGTCGCTGTCTTCAAACTCAAATTCCTACACAGAAAAACAAAGATCAGCGGGGATTTCCCCCCCCACTTCCTCTACATTGCCTGCATATTGTGTTTGAGTTGCCGAGGGAGTAGAACCAGGGCCTGTATTCACAAAGTGTTAGAGAACGTCGGTGCTGATCTCAGATCAGCCCCTCCCCCATGTAATCATATTCATTGTGATCGAGAAAGCAAAACTGATCAGAAATCAGCACTTCTACTCAGATGCTTGATACATACAGCCCCGGGTTGTTCATTAGGCAAAACATACCCTGTCTATATCTCTTCCCAGTTCAACCAGCAAGGCTATGGTCTCCCCCACAGCTATCCTGTAGTTCACGTCGCTGCTCTCCAGGCAGGCCTGTAGCTTGGGTAGATGTCTGAGCACAAGGGGAGACCGAGGACGTGAGATGAGCAACGTGGCAGGTTATATATTCAGATCCTGGTTGTGTCTCAAATGGCACCCTATTCCCCATGTCATGGTCATGCAGTGCACTTCTTTAGTCAAATATGCGGGACAGGACTACGGCACTAAATGGGGAACGGGGGTGTCATTTGAGACACTGTCGGTCTGTGTGTGTCACTCACAGGTCCAGCAGCACAGTGAGGCGGGAGGCGGGGCAGAGGGTGACGAGCAGGGCCCAGGCATGAAGGGCGGCGCCGTGGAGCCCAGGGGTACCGGCATTGGGGGTGGGCAGGGTGCCCTCGCGGTTGGGGTACGACATGGTGAACACACTCTCCAGGTGACTCATGGATTTCACCAAGTCCTGCCACAGAGGGAAAGAGGAAAATAATTATGACAGAGAAAAAGCGAGAGAGAGTTAACCATGCATTCAGACTCAATTTCTGGATCTTGATTTTCCATACTACATCTCTTTTCCAGCTACAGAGAAATAGGATGAAAAGGATTTCTAGAGAATCTCACCTCTCCGTCTTCCGCAGCAGAAACGTAGCAGCACATACCCAGCGCTCGGGCACACTGCAAGAGGAAGAGGGATGAACAGCTTTAAAAACAAAACGGCGACTTACAAGAAGGCACTCTTAGTGGAAAAACTGCCGTCAACAACAGGAGTGTGACAAAGGCCAACGGTGACACTCACGCTCTGGCGGGCGGCCACACTGGCACAGCCGTCAATCATGATGGCGCTGAGGACGGGCCGGAGGATCTTGAAACCCTCCTCACCCTCGTCCCCCCCGCCGAGCTGCACACACAGCTGGGCACACACGGTGGCCGCTGCAGCCTGCTCCTCTCCACCACCTGAGAGAGAAGAACGGAGAGAAGGGACAGAAACAAGAGTAGAGGGACGGAAAAGGGGTCAGATCCCTTTTTACAAGCTCAACAAGAGAAGTCCGGCTATCGCAGTACTTGGTCAATCAGAAGATTAACTGAATTCGTAGAGCCTAAATTCAGACTCGATGAGGGTCCATTTAGGATAGAAATAGTTACATTTCAAGCCAAATAAAAGGTATGGTAGAGCAAGTGTAAGTCCTAATAATTTTTTCAAGTTTTTACTCTGACCAGCACCACCTAAAGTGATGTACATTTGACTATATTTACCACCGTAATTCATAGACCACAACCCACACACAGTGCTGTGGCGTCTCACCCTTGCGCAGGCTCCTCTCCAGGCAGTCGCTGACGGTGAGGCGCCTCTCTAACAGGAAGTCATAGAGCAGCTTGGAGGAAAAGGCCCCTCCCAGAGAGTCTAGGGCTGCCAGGCGCGTCTTTGCACTGAGCGGGACGGGAGGAAGGGCCACGTCAGTACATCGCTACACATCTCTGCCTAATGCTGTCGTTACGAGAGGACAACTCTTACACCATTGTTGGAAGTATTCGCACCACTTGACTTTTTACAGAGTGGGATATGTGTAGATTGTCAACGATTTAAACAAAACTCTCTCTCATTGGAAGATTTGTATTAAAAGAAAAATCTACATATCATGAAAAATAAAACACTAATATATCTTGATTAGATTAGTATTGAGTCAATACATGTTAGAATCACCTTTGGCAGTGATTATAGCTTTGAGTCTTTCTGGGTAAGTCTAAGAGCACACCTGGATTGTACAATATTTGCACATTAGCTTTAAAATTCATTAAGGTCTCAAGTTGTTTGTTGATCATGCTAGACCGACATTTTCAAGTCTTGCCATCGATTTTCAAGCAGATTTAAGTCCAAACTGTAACAAGGCCACTCAAAAACATACAATGTCGTCTTGGTAAGCAACTCCAGTTGACATATGGCCTTGTGTCTTAGGTTTACTGTCCTGTGGAAAGGTGAATTTGTCTCCTGGTGTCTGTTGGAAAGCAACATAAAGCAACATAAAATAAAAAAGCAGACTTGTACCCATCTACCAATAGGTGCCCTTCTTTGCAGGGCATTGGAAAAACCTCCCTGTTCTTTGTTGTTGAATCTATTTTTGAAATTCACTGCTCGACGGAGGAACCTTACAGATAATTGTATGTGTGGGGTACAGAAATGAGGTAGTCATTCAAAACTCATGTTAAACACTATTATTGCACACAGTCCGTGCAACTTATGTGACTTGAAGCACATTTTTACTCCTGAACTTATTTAGGCTTGCCATAACAAAGAGGTTGAATGCTTATTGACTCAAGACATTACATTTTTTTTATTAATTTGTAAACATAATTCCACTTTGACATTACGGGATATTATTGTGTGTAGGCCTATGGCAAACAATGTAAATTAAATCAAATTCGAATTCAGGCTTTAATGACAAAACGTGGAAAAAGTCAAGAGGTAAGAATACTTTCTGAAGGCACCGCATATTCCGATTGTCCATTTAGCCAAGTACTAGCAGCATAGGTGGCTTTCGTTTTTTGTGCAGTTAGAATGTGTACAATAAGTCCTTTCGTAAAAACATTTTAAAACCTGTGAGACGCACCTTTTTTCCATCAGGTTATCTATGCATTGTTTCAGCTTGTCCTCTGTCTCCTCCTGGGCAGTCTGTTCATCTAATGGCTCACCACCTCCCCCTGTGGTGGACCAGATACACAAGGCAATGATGCTGACCTGTGTGTGTGTGTGTGTGTGTGTGTGTGTGTGTGTGTGTGTGTGTGTGTGTGTGTGTGTGTGTGTGTACCCACCAGTGGCCTCGTCCACGACTGAGGCGCTCTCGCTGGCGCTGCTGTAGTGACTGAGCACGTCAGACGCCAGCTCATCATCACTGGCACCCGACTCACCCTTCACCCCATTCCTCCCACCTACGAAAACGAGAGAAAGAATTGAGGACGGAGAGGAAGTGAGAGCAGGACAGGGGGACGGGGGGGAAGAAGAGTGAGCTCGAAGTGAACCATGTCGCTGTCAGTGGCTCAGCTGTTGGTGCCCGTCAGTAGGAACCACTCCTTATAGAGAGCAGGGTCTATTCCGCCCACGGTGCTGACACGAGCACATCCACGTAGCTAAACTGGGAATGCTGGCAGCGTTGTTCCTGCGCCCATGACAGCGAAGGTAACTGAACTAAATGGCTATCGCCCCGCACCACTCACGTCTGTCACTATAAAGTGCTTTGAGGGGCGAGTTAGGGACCATATCACCTCCTTACACCCTAGACCTGGGGTTCTTAAACTTTTTCAGCTTGATACCCAAATGAGAAACTAACAGTCAACCCATGACCCAAATCGTCCTCCATAGGGCCAAACTAAGAAATAATTGTGTGATTATAGATGTATTCTCACAACTCGTGACCCATCTCTAACATGCCCAGGGCTCACTTTGATTCCCGAACCATAGTTTATGAAATCGCCATTGCACTGCCCTTTCCCACTTGGACAAGAGAAATACCTATGTACGAATGCTGTTCATCGACTATAACTCAGCCTTCAACACCACAGTACCCTCCAATCACATCACTAAGCTCAGGGCCAATGGGTCAGAACCCCTCCCTGTGCAACTGGGTCCTGAACTTCCTGACACCAAGTGGTGAAAGTTGGCAACTACACTGATCCCCAACAGAGGCCCCACCAAGGTGGCGTGTTCAGCCCCCCTCCTGTACACCCTGTTCACCCATGGCCGCGTAGCCACGCACTCCTCAAACAAAATCATCAAGTTTGCTAACGACACAACAGCCTGGTTACCAACAACGATGAGACCACCTACAGGGAGTAGATGAGAGCCCTGGCAGACTGGTGGACAGAAAATAACCTCACCCTCGACACAAATTAAGGATTGTGGACTACAGCAGAAAGCAAGCCCCCATCCAAATCAACGGGGCCGCAGAGGAGAGGGTCAAAAGCTTCAAGTTTCTCGGTGTGCTAATCACTAACAACCTGAAACGGTCCTTTCACACTGTGTGGTGAAGACGGCTTAACAGTGCCTCTTCAAACTCAGGAGGCTGAAGACTTGGCTTGGGCCCTTACGACCCTCACAAACTTCTACAGATGCACAATCGAGAGCATCCTGTCAGGGTGCGTCACCGCCTGGTACGGCAATCGCACCATCCGCAACCGCAGGGCTCCCCAGAGGGTGGCACGGTCAGCCCGACGCATCACCAGAGGCACACCGCCTGCCCTCCAAGAAGATCAAAAGGACCCCAGCAACCGAGCAAAGGCCTGTTCACCCCGCTTAACATCTAGACGGCAGAGACAGAGGTGCATCAAAGACGGGACCGAGTGACTGAGATGCAGCTTCCATCTCCAGACCATCAGACTGTTAAGCAGTCAACACTTGCTGCCCTCTGCCCAGTATCCTGCCCTGAACCTTGAGACTCCTGCCCTATGTACATACAGTCACGGAACACTGCTCACTTAAATGTTTACATACTACATGTAATATACTGTATTCTCGTCATGGCTCATCCTAGGTAACTTAAAGAATTTTTCTGGATTATGTGTGTTTTATTTGTTGCATTGTTGGAGCTTGACGCACAAGGATTTCACTGCACCTGCGATAACATCTGCAAATCTGTGAATGCAATAAATTAATAACCTTTGATTTGAATCGACTGGCACTGCCAGTAGCACAGCTACCGGACTGTGGCCCTGACCTGACAGATGGCAGAAACACCATAGTCTCCATAACATTATTAACATTTGACTGGTTCTGCACTGTCTGCTATTAAAACGACAGATACCAACTGTTGGGCAAATGTTGATTTCCTGCCTTAATTCAAAGTGAGGGACAGCTCTTCAGGACAACCTCTCACAAGTCTTTCAACTTGTACTTCAATTAAATCAACAGTATTTCTGGTTAATTGGATAACATTTTACTTGTATTTTTCCATCTTGATTTGACAGTTCGTCTACCATGGAGGGCTTTATGGATATCAATGAGATCCATGACCTCAGTGACCCTGACACAGGTATGACCTTTCCTCTTACTACAGTACTGTTCCCTGTAGATGCCATAGTTTCCATGTTCCACAGTGAGGTAGTACCCTCTGGGTCACACTGACACGACCTGCCTGACCCCCATCCCACACAATGACCGGTCGGCTCACTGCAACAACTATGTGACTGGCCCACGGTAATCCTGACAACATTAGAAAGTCCTGAGCCAGCATGGGAGCCTAACCCAGTCCTGGCCAGGCTGACCCACCCACAGCCCAACCCCCCCACACTTCTACCTATATCTCTGTCCCACAAGCCCAGCCAGTCATCTGGCCTGCCCCAGCAGAGAGAGCTTTACTGGAGGAAAGTTCACCGGGCTGACAGACCTGGACGGAGGGAATCCAGCGATACAATCCCCTTCCTGTTCAATACAACAGTATTGTAGTGTCCTCAGGCTTGTATAATAGTATGACCTCCAAGCTTATGTAATATGGGCTCCCAAGTGGTGCAGCGGTCTAAGGCACTACATGTCAGTGTAAGAGGCATCACTACAGACCCTGGTTCGATGCCATGCTGTATCACAACCGGAATTGATTGGGAGTCCCATAGGGCGGCACACAATTGGCCCAGCGTCGTCTGAGTTAGGGTTTGGCCGGGGTAGGCCAATTTGTTCTTAACTGACTTGCCAAGTTAAATAAAGGCTTAATTAAAATAATATACATAGTATGACCACATTTACTATGAAGTCCAAAGATAAACAATGGCTTCCAGAAAATATGTCCATTAATTTAGTTTATATTCTACAATGACTGCCATTGATCTAATTCAATAAGTGTCACTCATCTCACCACTCTGTTACTAGTGATCCTGAGTG
The DNA here is from genome assembly GCF_036934945.1 of Oncorhynchus masou masou. Lineage (NCBI taxonomy): Eukaryota > Metazoa > Chordata > Actinopteri > Salmoniformes > Salmonidae > Oncorhynchus > Oncorhynchus masou. The sequence goes on along the minus strand of NC_088229.1, from coordinate 40,091,187 downwards.
GGCCTTTATCACTCACGTGACTTACTGGTCAACCTTGACCCCCCCCCCCCCATGGGAGTGCGTGCCTGTGTTCCGAAACACCATGCACGTGTCAGCCCATAGCGGTCACTCACCGTTGCCACAACTGTCTACAGTGCACCTCAGTCATGCCAAGGGGAGGTGCTTGAGTGGCAGGGCTTCTCTTCTTTCCATACGTCCAGTGAGAGGAAAGGGCGGGACCTCATTGTCGTCACCCCCCCCCCCCCCCGGGGACTATACTGTCTCTCACATACCTGCATTGGCTTCCTGTGCCCACATATAGACTTAGTCTTGGCCAATTGGGTCTTTAACACAGATTTTCATAAGCAATTTCCCAAGTCAGATTCTGGCACATCACAACATGACTGGAATTACAAACAGATTTCTCTGAGGAAAGAACGTGAACCATAGAGCATCAAAACAACACAGGGTGTATGCGGTAGGAAAGCTGACGAATGGTAATGCTATGGTTTTGAGAGAGTGCCATGCAGCATTCTGAATGAAGCCTCTATGAGAAGAGTGAGGTCAGTGAGTGGCATCACAATCAGGAGAGGGGAGGGTGACGCTGGGAGTATCCATCTGGTGATACAGCGTTAGCAGGACAGAGGGGGAGAGAATGCTGGGAATCCTGGGACATGAGACCAGCTGAGGTGATGTGAGGCAGGGGAAACCATATGGCAGTCAACTCCCAAAAGACAAGAGCTGTGTACAAATACTCATACGAATCACACTATTTGTGACATAAATTGAGTATGTAGTACTCAACTGGTCATAGTACAGATATAGTTAGTACGCCAAAGGTTCCCGGATGTCGTTCTAAATTCGCCAAAATATCAAGTATACAAGCAAGTGGACACTATTTCCGTGCTTTTTGGGCCCATAATGCATTTCTTCAGCAAATGGGCATGGCTTCACAATTCTCAAATTTGAAGAAAACGGCAGAAAATATGCTGCCAAAGTCTGATGAGAGAATGGATACAAATTCATTGCTTTAACTAACAATGACAAATGTTAAGAAAATGTTGAGCAATGACAAAGTAATGACTTTTCAAATTAGTTACGTTACACATTGTTGGCTGAATTTGTTAGCTACGCTATCCTTATGAACCACAAAGCATTACAGCAGTAATATGTACCGGTATGTTGTTAACTAGTTACCTAACATTAGTTAGGGTAGCCTAGTGGTGAGAGTGTTGGACTAGTAACTGGAAGGTTGCAAGTTCAAACCCCCGAGCTGACAAGGTACAAATCTGTCGTTCTGCTCCTGAACAGGCAGTTAACCCACTGTTCCTAGGCCGTCATTGAAAATAATAATTTGTTCTTAACTGACTTGCCTGGTTAAATAAAGGTTACAAAAATATATTTAAAAAAGTTGACTACTAATACTTTGAACTTGCCAGGCAGTATATTAATTACAATCTAACTAACCAACGTTTACTGAGTTGATTATTCGCATCATTCTTAGCTAAGTGTCATTGTGCGTTCTCAATGGACATTGTTAATTCTGTCTATCTACTTCGATTTCAGAGCACTCTCGTCTGAGTGTAGAATAACGGATTAATTTATCGAACGCTCAACACCCGTTGAATATATGCTGGCAAAAAAAAGCGTAATTAAATTGTTGCCAGCAACACAGTTAAGGTCACCAACACTCTGGATAACAGTCTAACCAGCTCTGCCAGGGCGAGTAAAATGGTCAGAGTGAGTTCTGTTCTCTCATTTGTGTCTGGAAATAGCTAGCAAGTTAGCCAGGTAGCTTGGGTGCTTGACTGCCGTTGTGAGGTCAGAAAGCTCGGATCAACCCTACTCCTCGACCAGAGAGCGAAACACTCTGAATTTACGAACGGACAATCTGACAACGCTCTGGATTTACAAACGCCCAGAGCGCACTCTGGCACTCCAGATTGCATTTAAGAACACACCCGAAATCATAAAATGTCTAGCCAGTCATTTGTTATGCTAACAAGCTAGCAAGAGGTTGCAAAGCAACAGCAGCAACTTCCAGGTAGACAGGCGAAGCGCTAGTACGCTCAACTGAAATGATACCGATGGTTTACAGTATACTAAAATTACCTAATAGTATATAGTATGTTGTATATACCCATTAAGTATGTAGTATACACTATGCCAGTATGGGTATTTGAACACAGCTATGGTTAGGAATGGTTGAAAGCAGCTATTACACCTGCAACGTCACGGGCCATGCAAGACCATATTAATTGTGACAATGACGTCTAATGGTAAAGAGGAGTTAAGTGGGTGGGGAAGTATTGGAATGTGATGGTCAAACGGGAATAGTTGACAGATGGCCATAGGCATAAAAATGGGTCCAGGTGACAAATGAGGAGCAAGGTTTGAAGCAGGCCAGGGGTTGGAGCTCTGCTGTGTTACCTTTGAGAGACAGGGGGCCCTTGGCTGACAGCTGCAATTGTAGAACCTCATGTCGGAGAGAGCCTGTAAAAGGGGTTCAGGTGGAGAGGGGGGATGGATAGCAAGTTGGCCATGGGTGGAGGAAGAGACTTTTAGACAGAGACTAAACCTCCTCATGTTGCTTTCAGAAATGTATCGCTTGCTTCCCCCAGACAGTCTTCTCTGTAAACCCATCAGGACATTTTCTACAGTTGGATAATTCTCATAAATGGAACAAGATGAATTCTGCCATCTTTAGTATTGTCATATGGAGAGTTGTGTCTAAGTGTAAAATCTACTATGAGATAAGTCTGTGGTTGTGAGAAACCTGGATTTTACTTGGAGATAGCTAGCTAATGCATTCTAGTTGAGCATAAATTCATTATGATCCATAATTTGGAGGTTTCTGCCACACTTCTGACATTTGGCCACCTGTACATCTGGCAAAACTGAGTTTCAGCTTCAGCAATCCGACACAGAGAAGAACCCAATGGCATGCTCCTCTTCTCCCCCTCGTCATATCCTTCTCAAAATCCATTGGATGAGAAAGCCAGAGGTCCCTCCCCTCTGATCTTCTCCTCCAATGGGTTTTGAGAAGGAGACGAAAACGTGAGGAGTACGCCATTGAAATGTCCACGGGAGATGTGTTGCGTCAGCATGTGATGTGCACTACTTCACATCAAACCACAATTTACCAGGAGCGGCGAGCAGAACGCCCTGCTAGTTATAGTGCTACAAGCTCTGGCAAACCTGTGGTCGCCACACAATAGGTATTACGAAAAGCGCACACACAATCATTGTAACTGTATGTCCCGCATTCCGATCTAAACGTGTGAAATGTGACAGCATTGCCGGTCAAAGGACCAGGCTCGAGTCGTGTTGGCCCATCACAGGCAAATGACCTCACTTGAGACATTTTCAGAGACTGACACGAACCCTGCTAAAAAAGAATCTCCGGGACAAGCGTTTTACCGTTCATGCTTGTCTCGCTTTAGAGCAGACTTGCCACTAACGTTATGTTAAACCATGTTGTAATGTCACTTTGAATGATCAAGTGGTAAATTATACAAACCAAAGTTAGCTACGGCAAGATGAATTGGCTAGATAGGAATACAAACATAAAACAATGCATAGCATACAGTTTTGTCTTATAGCCGTTATAATATATTAGTATCCAAGAAATTGACATTCAATAAGGAAGTACTATAATAGCTAGTAACTTTGTTCCATATGCAGACCAATTCTGGCAGTTGCACTAGCTATGCCATCTTACTTTGTCCAATATATAAGATATTACTTCTACTACACATGATCGTGTGTCGGTATAAAAACATAAAAATAAAGGGTTAGCAGTTAGCTTACATTTGTTTGAACCACGTTTCCCTTTTTTAATCCTTGGCATGTCGCCAGTCGGGTTTCTTCTCCACTTCCCTTCCAATTGTCAGCAGGGCACCACCGGTGTCAGTCTTTTGAACACAATCCCAGAGGATATTCAAGTTCTCAGTTTGTGCGATGACACCAGATTTCCAAAACAAATATAGCCAAAACTTGGCTAGCCAAACTAACAATACACCCACGTCGCGTTTTCAGTGGCACCACGCTTCAGCTACCACGGCAGAAAATATCATTGAGTTCGCTTTACAACTCGATGAATCTTATTTTCTTCAATGTTTCAGAATATATTATCTGTGATTGTCTCCGGGTAGCCGATATCTAATGCCAGGTTGAGATAGAAAATATTTGTCAAAGTGTTTGGGACAGAGTATCGAGCACATTACTGTTTCAAATTCCACCATCTTCTCCTCAGTAACCGCTTTCCAGACCGGACATGCTCCACCTCTTTTTAGATATTGTAGGCGAAGTTGGGTATTGTAGTCATAGGATGATTCTCACTCAAATGCCCAAAGCATGAATTCATCGAATCAACCTGTTTGGGTTGTCTGTCTGAGGATTTGTGTGGTGAGGAACGGAAATAACACTAGCAGTTTGAAACTAATTCATTGGTTTATTTTGTGCCTTTTATCGTGTTTAATTATTTATAGAATCATTTATAAACAACACAATCTCAGTTAAATGGACAAAAACACAGTGCATTAATCAATCTCCATTGACTAATGCATGAATAAACAGTGACTATAGTCGATACAAATATGGCAATCGTACTCGCAGTTAATGAGCACATTTTAGCAAATGAGATCAGTGAAAGATAATATTTAACTTCGATCTAGTGGAGTCATGATGCCATGAAATTAGTGACCTCCAAAAATACAAAGCAATTTCTTCAAAGTTAAGTCATTCCACAACAAAGGGAAATGTGTATTATATTATGAATTACACCCTATATGAGAAGGAAAATAGAAGGGTGCTAGATACAAAAACAACATAATTACCCAGCTATACAAAATGAAGGCATTCACACGTCAATCCCAAAACATTGAGACAATATTTCAGTCGTACAGGGGAGATGCGAGACCTTGAACACCTCTAAGTTACTTTACAATAGTCCCACTTCTAGTTTCTAAAGCTTTCTTGTAAGATTTTTGGCCACATGTTAACGCATGTCATCAGTGATGTAGTGGTGGGGAAAAATATATAGTTGTGTAAAACTGATCGCCGGTCCCCTGTGAAAAAAGTAAAGGTCTCTATACTTTCGACGAATTTCTCCGTAAAAGGTGGGTCATTTGTTGAAGGTTAAAAAAAGGGGATGAGCTGCACTTACCCTCCACTACACACCATGTATTGTATTGTTAAGTTTCACTTTGTTGGGAATGTTGTTGGGAACGAAGATCATTGTACAAGCCTAATGACATATAATATCACAATTTGGAATCATATGGAGAGTTTGGTCCTGTTGATACATAGTATTAGGTTAGTAATTAGTGAACATTTATGTAACACACACGTCATTGGGTCACGAAGCCTGCAAAATGCACGTTTTTTTTAAATTCAACGTCTAATTGGTATTAGAAAGGAGAAAATACGTTTTGCACACTAGTCCTGTTCAAGCGACATCCTGCTTTGTCTCTTGGTTTACGTAGCACGTTACACTGCTTTTGAGGACTAGCCAGCGAGTCAGCGATTTCCCTGTCCTTCCAACTGTATGGCTCATTCATACAACTCACTGTGGTCTGAGGACCATTAACACGCTTCAGATAACAGGAGTGAAAAGCCTCATCATCAAGGGTTCAGCTGTGTTTATAGTTGTGTTGAGCTGTGGCTGCAGGCGAGGCCACACACACACACACACACACACACACACACACACACACACACACACACACACACACACACACACATAACCCGTCCTCTGTTGCGAAAGAAGCCTCGCAGTCCTTCAGCTTTGAGTGTCAATGCTCGAGGTAAACACAAGGGGGCAGAATTGCTCTGATAAACTGATCTATGGTGGGAGAAGGTATGTCTGGTCAGGTCACTGTCCACTGGCATGCAGGCTGATCGCATAAACTGGGTGTCCATTGAGAGACAGATCTACTGGCCAGAGTAGTAATTCGTAGGCATAAAGGGCATCTTGGTGACCACCGGCTTCTTCCTCACCTCCACCTGAATGGGAGTTCCATTCTTGGCGTATGGCGCATCCACGTAACCCATGGCAATGTTCTGCTTCAGGCAAGGGGAGGGGCAACCACTGGTGACCTCACCTGATGAAAAAAAACAGATGAAATGAAAGTTGAATCTAATCTCAAAAGCAATCCACACACAGCTGCATTTCAACGGAACAGTGGGCCAGTTGGGCCTAAATAACACTAGAGTGTAGGCCCACTGAAAGATAACTGAAATAATCAGGCGTGGCATCCTGATCCTAAGTAGGTGTGATAACATTTTTTACATATGATTATTCAAACCTCACCACAGTGAAAATACACAGATTGTTCTTGTATTTTGTCATAGCTAGTAGAGATCCTCTAACTGACCTTTCCCTCTGGGCTGAGGATGGGGGTGTGCTGTCTGACAGGGAGTCCCGAGGACACCAGACCCACACGCTTCCTCGCTGTCTTCGCCTTTATCTGGGGGAGAATGATCTCCGCACTGGGGAAATCCTTCGCCTGACGCCGCCACTTTCCTGCAAGTCCATCAAACAACCCAATTAGCACAAACAGAGACACAAACGTACACATAAACCCACACAAACACTGATGCGCGCATGCACACACACACACACTGCTCTATAGGGGAGTGTATAATTTTGAGGAGTCACCTATAGTCCACAACAGGGTTGCCATAGAGACAGAGGCCTGCCTCCAGCCGCAGACTGTCTCGCGCCCCCAGTCCGGCCAGCTTGACCTCACTGTTGGCCAACAGGTGCTCAGTCACGGCCACCACGCCAGACTTAGGCACTGAGATCTGAGCAGGAGGAGGAGGAAATGTTTAATACTTGACAGGTTGCTTCACAGGGAAATAAACACATTATTGTTTACAAAGGCCTACTGCTTTCAGACAAAGGATACTTGAAGGAAATGCACGCAAGAACATCCACCTCTACTGAAGTACCAGAAACGAGTGAAAGAGACACCTCCACTCAATACTCTCCGGGGGAACCACAGCAGGTCAGCCTGCAGCCCTGGATCCCAAACACTGTGGCCAAGGTGCTGGTCATGAAGGTCAGCTTGCTGAGGTCATCTGTCAGACCCGACTGGAGCACCTGGGCCATGGAGGGACCTGAGGAGAACATGTACAGGGTTGTATTCATTAGTGCACACTGTAGCCAAATGTTTTTCAAATGGAAAAACGAAAACAAGTGTCTCTTATTGGACAAGATCAGTTACTCTCTCCCTGTTTCAGTCTGTTTTCTTCCATTTGGTGCCTAATGAATACAACTCAGGTCAAACACTACTTTAACGCAGGGCCAAGTTCAGGAGGGCACAACGTTGTGGAACCTTCCGATATATAAACATATCGAGTAGAACTGTTGCCATAAGAGAACTTCCTTTGAACGGCAATCAAACATTCCTCCAGAAACTCCAGATCCACACCATGGCCAGCTGCTTTACACTCTGCCAGTCTCAGAAAGTCTCAGATAAATGAAACACATACAGACATGACATATTATCAAAGCATTACAAATCCATCCAAAATGTGGATGTCTGCGGACTACTGACCTTCATGTTGGCGGAGTCCTTGTCTGCACAGCCAGCGTTGGACACCACGTAGAGGTAGCCTTGGTCTGTCTTGGTGACGATGAGATCATCATTCATTCCTCCCTTGTCATTGGTGAAGAGAGTGAGCGTGCCCTTGAGATTTAAAAAAAAGTGGGTGGAGAGTGTGTGTGTGTGTGTTATGTGTGCTTGTGTCTGTGTGTGGGCATGCACGCACGTGTGTGCCTTGGCTTTCAGACATTTTTCTCACCTGGTTGTCCGTCAGCTCTGCTACGTCACCAACAATCACAGACTCCATGAATTTCCCTCGGTCTCTCCCCCATGGACTTTGCTCTGATAGAGAGACACAAAATGGACGCTATAGCCAATACAATGACCGCCGGATATCTGACAGTTCCCAAATCTGCATAGTGAAATCCCTCTCACCTGTAACACGTGGCTAGACGTCGAAGAGGGAGCGGTGCTGGCGAGTGCTTGATAGGTACGATGTGTTCAGTATTCCCGGATGCTGAGAATCGGGACTATGAATGGAATGGGTTGTTCATTCAAATAGATTCGTTCTCGAGATAATGGTTCTGAGGCGGGGCTATCAATAAACCCCTACTCTCATGCTTTTAATTAAAATCCTCATCTGTAGCAGCCAGTCAAGTGAGGGCATCGGTGCAGGTGCGGAGGCATTCTGCTGGGACAGATGTAGATTTGACTTGCGTGACCAAGTGTGTCACAAAGAAGAGAGGGAAAAAAATGTGGAGCATGAAAAACATGATCACTGTTCTGTCATATTGGTTTATGCATCAAAATAAGAACAAAATCAAGGATTGATAACAAAATATATTGAAATTTTATACAGTTGAAGTCATAAACTATAGTTTTGGCAAGTCGGTTAGGACATCTACTTTGTGCATGACACAAGTAATTCTTCCAACAGTTGTTCAAAGACAGATTATTTCACTTATAATTCACTGTATCACAATTCCAGTGGGTCAGAAGTTTACATACACTAAGTTGACTGTGCCATTAAACAGCTTGGAAAAGCTTCTGATAAGCAAATTGACATCATTTGAGTCAATTGGAGGTGTACCTATGGATGTATTTCAAGGCCTACCTTCAAACTCAGTGCCTCTTTGCTTGACATCATGAGAAAATCAAAAGAAATCAGCCAAGATCTCAGGAAAAAAATTGTAGACCTCCACAAGTCTGGTTCATCCTTGGGAGAAATTTCCAAACACCTGAAGGTACCACGTTCATCTGTACAAACAATAGTACGCAAGTATAAACACCATGGGACCACGCAGCCGCCATACCGCTCAGGAAGGAACGTTCTTTGGTGCAAAAAGTGCAAATCAATCCCAGAAAAACAGCAAAGGACCTTGTGAAGATGCTGGAGGAAACAGGTGCAAAAGTATCTATAACCACAGTAAAACGAGTCCTATATCGACATAACCTGAAAGGCCGCTCAGCAAGGAAGAAGCCACTGCTCCAAAACAGCCATAAAAAAGCCAGACTACGGTTTGCAACTGCGCATGGGGACAAAGATCGTACTTTTTGGAGAAGTGTCCTCTGATCTGATGAAACAAAAATAGAACTGTTTGGCCATAATGACCATTGTTATGTTTGGAGGAAAAAGGGGGAGGCTTGCAAACCGAAGAACACCATCCCAAACGTGAAGCACGGGGGTGGCAGCATCATGTTGTGGGGGTGCTTTGCTACAGGAGGGACTGGTGCACTTCACAAAATAGATGGCATCATGAGGACGGAAAATTATGTGGATATATTGAAGCAACATCTCAAGACATCAGTCAGGAAGTTAAAGCTTGGTCGCAAATGGGTCTTCCAAATGGACAATGACCCCAAGTATACTTCCAAAGTTGTGGCAAAATAGCTTAAGGACAGCAGAGTCAAGGTATTGGATTGGGCATCACAAAGTCCTGACATCAATCCTATAGAAAATGTGTGGGTAGAACTGATAAAGCGTGTGTGAGCAAGGAGGCCTACAAACCTGATTCAGTTACACCAGCTCTGTCAAAAGGAATGGGCCAAAATTCACCCACATTATTGTGGGAAGCTTGTGGAAGGCTACCCAAAACGTTTGACCCAAGTTAAGCAATTTAAAGGCAATGCTACCAAATACTAATTGAGTGTATGTAAACTTCAGATCCACTGGGAATGTGATGAAATAAATAAAAGTTGAAATAAAATCACTCTACTGTTATTCTGACATTTCACATTCTTAAAATAAAGTGGTGAACGTAACTGACCTAAAACAGGGAATGTTTTACTAGGATTACATGTCAGGAATTATGAAAAACTGAGTTTAAATGTATTTGGCTAAGGTGTATGCAAACTTCTGACTTCAACTGTATATGAAAAAAATTATCCAAAAGTAGGTTCAAATGAATATACAATATTTCCAAGCACAAGGCCAACTGCATATACAAATCTTTTAGAATTGTTACGTTTTGGGTGGCTTTTAGTGAGCTGCATACATTTGCCCTGCAGGTTGATGGAACAGTACCTCTGTAGACACTTCCCTCGGGTCTCGGAAACCGAATCCGAACCCGCGGCCGCCAGACAGCATCCGAGCCCACATCGTATCTTCCTTGCAGACGAAAACACGTTCCATAAACACCTCGCCGTCGCCAAATCTTTCGACTCCGTACTCGGAATTCTGCTTTCTCGATAAAACAGCGACCATGGTCAGACCAAGGAATTTTGGGAAATGTAGTTGATTAAGTTACACATTCTTCATACATTTGGAGGAAAAACACTACACAGGCTGGGATTGTGTATCAACACTAAAATGTTGCTGTCATGAACAAAGAAAGATCGTACATGATTTGTTTCTACACTTCTCTTTCTTTCTATACATAAATAGTATGCATATTGTAGTAATTTATGATTGTATAGGAATGATGACGTTATAACAACATTTTCACACAAGCTCTGTCTTACTGTCTTTGCCTATTTTTAAAAACGTGAATACGCCTACTGTCAGGACACTTTCAAAACACAACCATCTCTGTCAGGAGGTCTGGACTTTCATGGCACAGATAGTAGGCCTACAAGTCTCGCATAAGGTACTGTAGCCCAGGGAAGGGCAACTAGTGGCCGAGGGGAATTTCAAAATTGGGTTCCGCATCAACAGTTTTTCTCTTGTTATGTCAGTGACTGATAGTCAGACAATCAGCCATATGTCAGCAAACCAAAATGTGATTGGTAGGTTGCTCTAGCAGCCCGCAGAGAGGCTCCCATTGATCTTGTTTGTCAGTCTCACTCAGCTCTCACATTAAAAACTACAAACATCTTTTTCCACCCCGTGGCAAAATTATTAGAATTGCATCAAATGTGTTATGAAATTGCTAAATCGTATCTCTGCATGGCAAAATGTGTAGAATTGCAGCAAACTTGCTTAAAACTGTAACATTTCTGGATCTAGGGTGATGGTACAGTAGCCTACCTCTCAAGCAGTAGCAATGTGTTACACTATATTGTGTCTCCTCATCCACTTCAATATAGTCTGATGTGTCTCACATTGAATAGATAAACCATTAGCTTTACACTGTCATTGGATCACTTGTTGAATTGCATATTAATAACATATTAACACACTAAAAAGCAGTCTATTTGGGGACCTTTCTCTTTGCTCTGGGTTCTGTTGCTTACTGTGTCTCCTCTGCCCCTGTTGGATAATGGAATGATCCGATAGCCCAGTAGCAGCTATTAATACCACCTTAGTTCCAGCTTCTATTTTTGGGTCGAAGCTGTTAGGGTAGGGGCTAGCAGCAGGGAACAGGGCAGGGTTCGGGGTCACAAGACACAGACTCAAAACACTGGGACTGGACTCACTTCCGTGTGACGAGGCAGTATTTCAACCTGGACTCTATTCAGAAGGATCATACATTGGTGGATGAATATTCTGTTTGTGTGTATCATGGTCCTGCATTCAACTCACCTTTTCCATCATTTGTTGTCGACACGTATCGGGAACGTATTGAAAGCAGCTTTCTGTTCTTGTGGAGACACACTCAGAGACACGTGAATTCAGTATCTTTCTCCTGTATCATCATTAACAGAAGGTAAGAACAGAGAGAGGGAAGAACGCAAGGTGGCTGATTTTGGTGGATGGCACTAGCTGGACACTTGATTGATTGTGTGGATATTGTGTCCCAAAAGTTTTTGGGTGAAGCCGGATACCAGAATAGAAAAAGGGGTTGACATGCTTGGTTTGATGAATCATCCATGTGTTTTTGTGTGTGTGAAAGTATTTCATGTGTCCCTTACATCATCAAAATAATAGTGCCTGCCTATCAATGCCATCATGCCAATATGTAGCAGCTTGGTGTGCTTATAGCATTGTTGTACAGTACATTTGTTCTGATATCAACTAGGCTGCATGGCTAAAATGGCTTCTTATTTTGGCTTGACGTGGGGGAAAAAAATCACAGTCGGACAAAAGGCCTGTTCTCAATCAACTCTCCACTGGTCTTAGCCCTGAGTCCAAATTCCACGTTTCAGATAAGTTTTTTTATAGATTTTCAGCAGTAACATTTAGAAATCTGGCGTCCATGACAGGCCGTGTGGGTTCAATTTTGTCGCCCTCTTCTCTCTCTCTCTCCTTCCCTCAAGGGGAAATGGCAAAACCCCCTCCATCCCCTACCACTCCAGTATTTTTTACCCGGATCAGTGATCGGGACCTAACTGAGATCGAGCTACATTCCGTGGAGTCCATCAACGACCTACACCGAACCCACCCAGAATACAACCACAAAGGTACTAGACATTGCCGTGCTGTATCATACATTTATAGACTTGCATCCAAAGGCACCACTGAAATGCGCTGCTCATTGCTCCCCATTGGTTATAGTCGCTATAATCTCCACTGTCTCTATGGTCTCTTCAGGCAGCAGACGACCTCCTCTTCCTCCTGCTCCCTCCACCAATGGGAACCCCCATCTCAGGGACAGACCGGTGGTCTGTCAGACGGGGCATCCAATGACAAGTCTATGGCAGAGGACGTTCCGAGACCTGTTGACGCCCACCTCGTTTCGATACACCGTGATAGCACTGATGCTATTGATGCTACTTCTCATCTTCTATTTCTTAGGTAAAGCTATTCATTGGCTCTTTCTCAATCCAACGGTGCCTGCATGTTTTGCCTTGGTGTCCCTTTGTATGACTGTGTTTCTGCATTCCCCCACCCCCTCCAGTGCAGCAGGGCAGCACTCTCCGGTCCCTAACTAAGGCAGTGAGGGAGAGACAGGCTGCAGCCCTAGAGATCTCCCAACTCATCCAGGAGCTGCAGGCGCTGCGCCATAACCTCTCAGCCATCACAGAAGGACTCTGAGGAGCAGGAGTCAGAGGTCACTGAAAGGAACACCCTTCACCCCCTGGCCCCTGAGGGACCTGTCCTACAGGCCCCATGGACAATGAGACTGTTAAACCAACATCAAGTCAAATCCCTTCCCTGCACATGGTATTGGAACTTGGGCCCATCCAGAAACAACTTCTGGCCCCTACTCCCATATGAGCAGAGCCCAGGTGTTATAAAACCCACAGAGAATGTTTCCTTATACTGGATATTTATACGTTTGATTTGGTAGACATATAACACAAAGAAGAGACTCATACAGTATGAATGCAGGGTTCTGAACACTTTATAGCATCTATAGGAACCACACTCTTGAACTGACAATGAATGTACTCACACAACTGCACTGGGATACAGACATGGTTCAGGTTCGATTTGATCTAACTTTTAGAAGTGGTATTCTTTTGCATTTATGCATTTGACAGGAAATGTATTTTGAAATGCCACACCCATTTTGTTACTGAAACACTGTGCCGATTTGGGAAATTCTGTCTGACTATCACAACTTCAACATGTCACGAGTAGAATCGAATTGTGTTTAATGAGTACGCCGAGGAAGTGCCTTAGCATGGCAACTGCCACTGTTCTCAATTTGATACACTTGGTGGAATTGCAATGAGGCCACTGTACAACAACTAAATAAACAAGCGGTATTATTATATTATATATTGGTGATAGAGGCTATCCTTTCCTGACACTCCTTACCTAAGTATTAGTGATCGAGGCTATCCTTTCCTGATACTCCTCACCTGCCCAGTCCTGATAGCACTGGCACAGGAAGTTAGCGAGAAGGCGACAGAGGTTATGACATGGGTCAGGGGGGAAGTTGGAGAAGGGGCCAGAAAGGAGGATCATGTGGTCAGAGTATGGGTCCTGTCTGGCACAACAATCATTGCCATGGCATCCCTCTTCGCTGCACCCCTCTCTTCAGGGTGCTGATGTACTCTCCCAGTTCAGAATGAATGTAGTCCCTCAGTATCACACACTGACGAGAGGGAGAGAAAGGTTCATTTACAAATACAAAAAGATAATCTAATAGAAACTGAACTGCATACACTGTCATGGTAATAATGGCTGTAGAGGTATGTATGCGTACAATAAATGTACATTATAGTGGATGTACATGCACAGACTGAGGTCTTTAGGATCTGATCTTTGACTTAGCGAACCTCAGCTCTATAACGATTTTCTGTAGGCGAAGGAGAGTCGGACCAAAATGCAGCGTGTAGATTGCGATCCATGTTTAATCAAAAAACGTAAAACACGAATCAATACAAATACTACAAAACAAAAAGAACGTAACGACAACCGAAACAGCCTATACTAGTGTCAACTAATGTAGAGACAGGAACAAGGACACTAAGGACAATCACCCACGAAACACACAAAGAATATGGCTACCTAAATATGGTTCCCAATCAGAGACAACGATAATCACCTGACTCTGATTGAGAACCGCCTCAGGCAGCCAATGACTATGCTATACACCCCCACACAACCCCAAGACGAAACACATCACAAATAAACCCATGTCACACCCTGGCCTGACCCAATAAATAAAGATAAACATAATAAATATAGACCAGGGCGTGACAAGCTCCCCCCACAGCACTGCTCCTGCTTTCCCCAGCGCTGCACTCTCTCCCAGTGTGTGCTCCAGGTCCATCTGCACGAACACGCATGCACACACCACAGGAGGTTGGTGGCACCTTGATTAGGGAGGACAGGCTTGTGGTAATGACTGGAGTGGAATCAGTGGAATGGTATCAAATACATGGTTTCCAGGTGTTTGATGCCAATTAATTTGCTCAGTTCTGGCCATTTTTATGAGCCGTTCACCCCTCAACAGTTTCCACTGACACATACACACACACACACACACACACACACACAGCTTTCCTGGTGTGTGCTGGCATCTCCTGCCAGGTGTGCCCATCTGGGCACTGTCAACATGCCCAGATTAATGGGAGACCAACTTGATTACTTTACCTAAAACTTAGGTTCATATCATCCATGAGAATAGTACATTCTGACAGATATTATATCAAAGACGGTATAATATTCATAACATAAGAGCATCAGTGGTAGTGGGTTTTTCAGAAGTGATTTATTACTGTAAAACCACAGTAATTGTCTGAAGGTGAGTGTAGCTGGTGCAAGAAGTCAGGCGCAGGAGAGCAGAATGAGTGAGCAACGTACTTTACTCAACAAGGCACAAGGTAAACAATTACACTTGACCAAAACAAGACAGTAAAGATAATGCACGGGTGCACCCGTCAAAAAAACAGCCATCAAAATAAACCTAACTGAACATGTAATAAATATTTGTGGAATAGAAAACAGGTGTGTGAAAACAAAGACAAAAGGAAAAGAGAAGTGGATCGGCGATGGCTAGTAGACCGGCGACACCGAGCGCCGCCCGAACAAGGAGAGGCACCAACTTCTGCGGAAGTCGTGACAGTACCCCCCCCACCCCCCCCCCCCCCTTGAGGCCGACCTCGGGGATGACCCAGAGGACGAGGTGTAGGGCGATCCAGATGGAGACGGTGGCATCGAAGGGTCCAACATGTCCTCCACCGGCACCCAGCATCTTTCCTCCGGACCATACCCATACCAGAGCCTGGACGTGAACTGGGGACCCTGATCAAAAACGATGTCCTCAGGCACCCCGTAGTGCCGGAAGACGTGTGTGAACAGGGCATCTGCAGTCTGTAGGGCTGTAGGGAGACCGGGCAAAGGGAGATGGCAGGACTTAGAAAAACGATCCACAATGACCAGGATCGTGGTGTTGCCCTGTGAGGGAGGAAGTCCACCAACAGGTGCGACCACGGCCATTGCGGAATGGGTAAGGGTTGTAATTCCTTTTGGGCAGGTGCCTGGGAGCCTTGCACTGGGCACACACCGAGCAGGAGGAAACATAAACCCTCACATCCTTGGCCAAGGTGGACCAACCAGTACATCCCACTAAGGCAACGCACCGTCCGACCGATGCCAGGATGACCAGAGGAGGGTGACATGTGGGCCCAATAGTTAAAACGGTCGCAGACAGGAGACTGAACGTACAGGCGCCCAGCTGGACACTGGGGGGGAATGGGCTCTGTGCATAACGCCCGCTCGATGTCTGCATCCAGCTCCCACACCACCGGTGCCACCAGGCAAGAGGCCGGAAGTATGGGAGTGTGATCCATGGACCGCTCCTCTGTGTCACATCCGGGACGGTGCATCTGCCTTAGCGTTCTGGGAACCTCGTCTGTAGGATAGATCATAGTTCATAGCCCACCTTGCCTGGCAAGGGTTTAGACTCCTCACCGCCCGGATAAACTCCAGACTTCGGTAGTCAGTCCAGATGAGAAAAGGGTGTTTAGCCCCCTCAAGCCAATGCCTCCACGCCTTCAGTGCCTTGACAACAGCCAACAGCTACCCAATTACTGTGTTCCATCACATCATAGTTTCGCTCCGCCGGGCTGAGCTTCTTCGAAAAGAAAGCACAGGGGCGAAGCTTTGGTGGCGTGCCCGAACGCTGAGAGAGCACTGCTCCTATCCCAGCCTCGGACTGCATCCACCTCCACTATGAACGCCAAAGAGGGATCCGGATGAGCCAGCACAGGAGACGAGGTAAACAGAGCCTTCAGGTTACCAAAATCCCTGTCCGCCTCCGCTGACCACTGCAGCCACACCGGCCCCCCCTTCAGCAGTGAGGTAATAGGAGCTGCTACCTGACCAAAACCCTGGATAAACCTCCGGTAGTAGTTGGCAAACCCCAGACACCGCTGCACTTCCTTTACCGTGGTGGGAGTTGGACAATTACGCACAGCTGTAATACGGTCACTCTCCATCTCCACCCTAAGTGTGTCACCCTAAGAAGGAGACGGACTGTTGGAAGAACAAATATTTCTCAGCCTTGACGTACAGGTCATGCTCCAACAGTCGACCAAGCACCCTGCGCACCAGGGACACATGCTCGGCGCGTGTAATGCAGTATATCAGAATGTTGTCGATATACACTACTACACCCTGCCCGTGCAGGTCCCGGAAAATCTCGTAAAGAAAGGCCTGGAAGACTGATGGAGCATTCATCAACCTGTACGGCATGACGAGATACTCATAGTGCCCTGGGGTGGTACTAAATGCCGTCTTCCACTCGTCCCTCTCCCGGATACGCACCAGGTTGTAAGCGCTCCTGAGATCCAATTTTGTGAAGAAGCGCGCCCCTGCATTGACTCGATCGCACTGGCGATGAGAGGCAGCGGGTAGCTGTACCTCACAGTGATCTGATTGATCCCTCGATAGTCAATACACGGGCGCAGACCCCCATCCATCTTCACAAAAAAGAAACTTGAGGAGGCAGGTGAAGTGGAGGGCTGAATGTATCCCTGCCCCAAGGATTCGGAGACATATGTTTCCATAGCCACCGTTTCCTCCTGTGACAGAGGATACATGTGACTCCTGGGAAGTGCTGCGTCAACCAGGAGATTTATCACACAATCCTCCCGTCGATGAGGTGGTAATTTAGTCGCCCTCTTCTTACAGAAGGCGAGAGACAAATCTTCATATTCTGAGTGGATGCGCACGGTGGAGACCTGGTCTGGACTTTCCACCGTAGTCGCACCGATGGAAATCCCCACACACCTCCCTGAGCACTCTCGTGACCAACCCTTGAGCGCCCTCTGTTGCCACGAAATTGCCAACCAAGGTAAGCCAGGGAAGGGCATATCCACAGGAACTGACAGGTCCCGATCCGGACGTCCGCGGGCAATCAGCAGGTTGTCCAGCCGGATGAACAGGTCCACCAGCTGGTCCAATGTGAGGGTGGTGTCTCGGCAGGCCAACTCCCGACGGACGTCCTCGCGCAGACTGCACCTGTAGTGATTTATCAGGGCCCTGTCGTTCCATCCCGCGCTGGCGGCCAGGGTCTTGAAGTCCAATGCAAAATCCTGTGCGCTCCTCGTCCCCTGCCTCCCTCACTCCATACGGCGTTGGCCCACTCCAGGGCTTTGCCTGAGAGGCAGGAGATGGGGGCGGACACGCTCTCACGCCCTGAAGGAGCCGGGTGGACAGCCGCCAGGTAGAGCTCCAGCTGGAGTAGGAACCCCTGGCATCCGGCAGCCGTCCCATCATATTCCCTCGGGAGCGCGAGCCGAATCCCACTGGGACCGGGTGAAGGAGGGGTGAGTAGAGGTGTCCTTGGTGGTACTGTTGGAGGCGCTGGAGGAACTCCTCTTCTCTCCCAGCGTTCCAGATTCTGCAGGACCCGATCCATCGCGATGCCGAGATGTTGTATCATATCCGCCTGCTGCTGGACTCGCTCATCGACCCCAAATCCGGGGTTGTCTGCTCCTACTGACTCCATGTCTGTGGTGCGAGATTCTGGCAGAAGGTGAGTGTAGCTGGTGCATGAAGTCAGGCGCAGGAGAGCAGAATGAGTGAGCAACGTACTTTACTCAACACGGCACAAGGTAAACAATTACACTTGACCAAAACAAGACGGTAAAGATAACGCACGGGTGAACACAGCACCCGTCAAAAAAACAGCCATCAACATTAACCTGACTGATCATGTAATAACCCCCCACCACCATGGGGGAAACAGAGGGTTTAAATACAGGAACAAAATATTTGTGAAATGGAAAACAGGTGTGTGAAAACAAAGACAAAACCAAAGGAAAAAGTGGATCTGCTATGGCAAGTCGACCAGCGAGGCCGACCGCTGAGCGCCGCCCGAACAAAGAGAGGCACCGAAAACGATGTCCTCAGGCACCCCGTAGTGCCGGAAGACGTGTGTGAACAGGGCATCTGCAGTCTGTAGGGCTGTAGGGAGACCGGGCAAAGGGAGATGGCAGGACTTAGAAAAACGATCCACAATGACCAGGATCGTGGTGTTGCCCTGTGAGGGAGGAAGTCCACCAACAGGTGCGACCACGGCCATTGCGGAATGGGTAAGGGTTGTAATTCCTTTTGGGCAGGTGCCTGGGAGCCTTGCATTGGGCACACACCGAGCAGGAGGAAACATAAACCCTCACATCCTTGGCCAAGGTGGACCAACCAGTACATCCCACTAAGGCAACGCACCGTCCGACCGATGCCAGGATGACCAGAGGAGGGTGACATGTGGGCCCAATAGTTAAAACGGTCGCAGACAGGAGACTGAACGTACAGGCGCCCAGCTGGACACTGGGGGGGAATGGGCTCTGTGCATAACGCCCGCTCGATGTCTGCATCCAGCTCCCACACCACCGGTGCCACCAGGCAAGAGGCCGGAAGTATGGGAGTGTGATCCATGGACCGCTCCTCTGTGTCACATCCGGGACGGTGCATCTGCCTTAGCGTTCTGGGAACCTCGTCTGTAGGATAGATCATAGTTCATAGCCCACCTTGCCTGGCAAGGGTTTAGACTCCTCACCGCCCGGATAAACTCCAGACTTCGGTAGTCAGTCCAGATGAGAAAAGGGTGTTTAGCCCCCTCAAGCCAATGCCTCCACGCCTTCAGTGCCTTGACAACAGCCAACAGCTACCCAATTACTGTGTTCCATCACATCATAGTTTCGCTCCGCCGGGCTGAGCTTCTTCGAAAAGAAAGCAGGGGCGAAGCTTTGGTGGCGTGCCCGAACGCTGAGAGAGCACTGCTCCTATCCCAGCCTCGGACTGCATCCACCTCCACTATGAACGCCAAAGAGTCCTGTGTGGCTCAGTCGGTAGAGCGGTAGAGCATGGCGCTTGCAACGCCAAGCGTCGTGGGTTCGATTCCCGCTGGGGCCACCCATATGTAAAAAAGTAGTTGCCCCAGCCGACTTGTAAGTCGCTTTGGACAAAAGCGTCTGCTAAATGGGATATATTATTATTATTATTATTATTATTAAAGAGGGATCCGGATGAGCCAGCACAGGAGACGAGGTAAACAGAGCCTTCAGGTTACCAAAATCCCTGTCCGCCTCCGCTGACCACTGCAGCCGCACCGGCCCCCCCTTCAGCAGTGAGGTAATAGGAGCTGCTACCTGACCAAAACCCTGGATAAACCTCCGGTAGTAGTTGGCAAACCCCAGACACCGCTGCACTTCCTTTACCGTGGTGGGAGTTGGACAATTACGCACAGCTGTAATACGGTCACTCTCCATCTCCACCCTAAGTGTGTCACCCTAAGAAGGAGACGGACTGTTGGAAGAACAAATATTTCTCAGCCTTGACGTACAGGTCATGCTCCAACAGTCGACCAAGCACCCTGCGCACCAGGGACACATGCTCGGCGCGTGTAATGCAGTATATCAGAATGTTGTCGATATACACTACTACACCCTGCCCGTGCAGGTCCCGGAAAATCTCGTAAAGAAAGGCCTGGAAGACTGATGGAGCATTCATCAACCTGTACGGCATGACGAGATACTCATAGTGCCCTGGGGTGGTACTAAATGCCGTCTTCCACTCGTCCCTCTCCCGGATACGCACCAGGTTGTAAGCGCTCCTGAGATCCAATTTTGTGAAGAAGCGCGCCCCTGCATTGACTCGATCGCACTGGCGATGAGAGGCAGCGGGTAGCTGTACCTCACAGTGATCTGATTGATCCTCGATAGTCAATACACGGGCGCAGACCCCCATCCTTCTTCACAAAAAAGAAACTTGAGGAGGCAGGTGAAGTGGAGGGCTGAATGTATCCCTGCCCCAAGGATTCGGAGACATATGTTTCCATAGCCACCGTTTCCTCCTGTGACAGAGGATACATGTGACTCCTGGGAAGTGCTGCGTCAACCAGGAGATTTATCACACAATCCTCCCGTCGATGAGGTGGTAATTTAGTCGCCCTCTTCTTACAGAAGGCGAGAGACAAATCTTCATATTCTGAGTAGATGCGCACGGTGGAGACCTGGTCTGGACTTTCCACCGTAGTCGCACCGATGGAAATCCCCACACACCTCCCTGAGCACTCTCGTGACCAACCCTTGAGCGCCCTCTGTTGCCACGAAATTGCCAACCAAGGTAAGCCAGGGAAGGGCATATCCACAGGAACTGACAGGTCCCGATCCGGACGTCCGCGGGCAATCAGCAGGTTGTCCAGCCGGATGAACAGGTCCACCAGCTGGTCCAATGTGAGGGTGGTGTCTCGGCAGGCCAACTCCCGACGGACGTCCTCGCGCAGACTGCACCTGTAGTGATTGATCAGGGCCCTGTCGTTCCATCCCGCGCTGGTGGCCAGGGTCTTGAAGGGCTTTGCCTGAGAGGCAGGAGATGGGGGCGGACACGCTCTCACGCCCTGAAGGAGCCGGGTGGACAGCCGCCAGGTAGAGCTCCAGCTGGAGTAGGAACCCCTGGCATCCGGCAGCCGTCCCATCATATTCCCTCGGGAGCGCGAGCCGAATCCCACTGGGACCGGGTGAAGGAGGGGTGAGTAGAGGTGTCCTTGGTGGTACTGTTGGAGGCGCTGGAGGAACTCCTCTTCTCTCCCAGCGTTCCAGATTCTGCAGGACCCGATCCATCGCGATGCCGAGATGTTGTATCATATCCGCCTGCTGCTGGACTCGCTCATCGACCCCAAATCCGGGGTTGTCTGCTCCTGCTGACTCCATGTCTGTGGTGCGAGATTCTGGCAGAAGGTGAGTGTAGCTGGTGCATGAAGTCAGGCGCAGGAGAGCAGAATGAGTGAGCAACGTACTTTACTCAACACGGCACAAGGTAAACAATTACACTTGACCAAAACAAGACGGTAAAGATAACGCACGGGTGAACACAGCACCCGTCAAAAAAACAGCCATCAACATTAACCTGACTGATCATGTAATAACCCCCCACCACCATGGGGGAAACAGAGGGTTTAAATACAGGAACAAAATATTTGTGAAATGGAAAACAGGTGTGTGAAAACAAAGACAAAACCAAAGGAAAAAGTGGATCTGCTATGGCAAGTCGACCAGCGAGGCCGACCGCTGAGCGCCGCCCGAACAAAGAGAGGCACCGACTTCTGCGGAAGTCTTGACAGTAATGTTATACTTTACCTTGTTGAGTAAGTGGAGTGTGTGGGCGAATGCCAGTGCAATGCATAGGACAGTACAGGAGTGGCATGGGTGGCAGTGGGGTATTGGTTGACCAGGAGGGTGGCAGCTGATCACTAGCAATTAGCAATCTTAAAAGGTGACTCATAGAAAACATATAACAAGACACTTAAATACACAGTTCTTTATTTCAACAGCAAAACGATTGAAACATGAAGCACACAAAATATAGCTGTGATAATTATTTAGTTAACCGTTAAGTTCATACATTTTCTCTTTCATGACAAGAAGAAAAACGACTTTGGAACTTTCGTATTATTTGGTCAAGTATTTTCTCAGTCTAAAGCAGCAAAAATATCTCTGTTAGGTCTTAGGGACTACACAATTCACCAGAGAGCCAGCCAGACCCATAAAATATCCTTCCTTTTCAGTCTGTCAAACCCTTCAGGATGTGTTACGAAATAGGCTAGAGGGACTGACCTTTCCCCCATGAACTTTAACCTCTGTCCTGAGCATGTGTGTGTGAGGCTGAGTGACATGGGTGAATGGCCTGTGGTCAGCCAGGCCCTCAAACTCAGATGTCCTTGAAGATAGGAACTCCTTTAGACTTCTCGGTAGGGTGTCTCCTCAAGGGTCCGAACCACCAGCTGGGCCGGATACTGAGGAGGAGGAATAGAGGGAGGAGGTGGTGGAGGAGATAGATAGATAGATAATAGGGAGGAGGTGGAGATAGAGCAGAGGGAGGAAGGGGAGGAGGTGGAGGAGGGGGTATAAAGGGAGGATGAGCTGAAGGAGTAGGAAGACTAAAAAGAGGAGGAAGACAGGGAACACGAGGTGGGGGAGGAGGAGGCGGAGGCCCTAGAGGAAGGACCATGTTTCTCATTATTTTACCCAGTTGCTTGTTTTATTTCCCAACACCCAATTTTAAAGACAAAAATTATCGTTGTTGCTTAATTACACCACGGCTGTCAGCCAATAAGCATTCTGGCTCAATCTACCCAGTTTCTAACGAAAAATTACAGGAGGATAGGCGCTACAATACACAAGAGGTACAAACTGCCACCCTTCACTCACACCACCAAATAAGGGCAGATAAAAAATAGTGACAGCGCTTGACACAATCTAATCGTTTTTGTCCTAAATGCATTGTGTTTACAGTACAGAATGCAATAAATAATTTGGAGGCCATCTCTGTGAACTCCATCAAATGCAACATAAATCGTGCTGGTTTGGTAGTCTGTTTCTTAAAGTGCACTGAAACAGACTATTCTAAAGGATGCCTCGACCTCAAGCACTCATCCAGGAACCTTTCTTTCAACATATTTCCAAATATCCAAGACCTAACTGCCAACGTTTGTATTCGGTTAAAGTGCAAAGCAATTGTGAAAAAATGTATGCTCTTATAGCCTAATGCCACAACTAATTCCTACATTTTCGGGGTTTCACGCTTCTCCCGCTGAAAGTGGGATGCACTGTTCCTGGATCGGTGATCAAACTAATCTGTCTATGGTTCAGTCACTTTCACTGGTTGGCGATCAGGATTTAATCACGAAATACACTAGAAAATCTTTGGCTGTGAGCTCGTTTCCATGTGGGCTCCCGAGTGGTGCAGCGGTCTAAGGCACGTCCCTGGTACTGCAGTCCCTGGTTGGAATCTCGGCTGCGATTGGAAGTCCCATAGTGCGGTGCACAACTGGCTCAGCGTCGTCTGGGGTAGGCCGTTATTGTACATAATAATTTGTTCTTAATTGATTTGCCTAGTTAAATAAAGGTATAAAAATGGGTCATAGCATATTTTAGAAAACGACAGGAAATAAACCATATAAACTCAGTTATTGGATGATTAAATAGGGGTGACCCCCCCCCCTCCTCCCATATCAAACAATGTCTCTTCTATAATCAGGAAACCATAACATGAAATGTATATTTTCACCCAATACAACCAACACACTGACACAGCAATATAATAAAAATGTTTGCTTTATTCTTATCCAGGACAACTCATTCAGAATGATCAAGGAGAAATAAGCACTATATTTTTGTTTGACATTGTCGGAGATGGTGCTTTATATCTGAATTGATCAAAGTAAAACAAAATAATGAATATATAATACATTAATCAATACAACATGTGTGGATTAATGATAACAATAGCCCTGAAACGTAGGGTCCTCTGTGGTAATCACCGGCACTAACTGAATCAATCAACAACAGCAGGAGAGCTTTCAGAAAGGACTCAACCCCAAATAAACACTTTTTTATTTAAATCATATTTTATCAAAGCTTCGGTTTATCTTCATAAAATGATTCTAAAACTTCTCTTTAAACCTTTGCATTTTTTACTTTTTTAATTTGCTCTCTTTTTAAATGTATTTTCTTTTTCACCAGGTGTCTGTATTTGAAAGTGTGGGTGGTGCCTGTGTGTGCGCATGGGTCCTTCGCTGAGGGTTGGTGTGTGTGTGTGCATCTGTGAGAGAGAAAGGACAAGCCTTCATGTCTGAGTGCATGCGTGTAGTATGTCCTTGCTGTGCTGTGGCGGTGGCAGGGTTGTATCAGCAGGGACATTGCTTTTTCAATTCAAACAAAGAGGCTGAAGCAGGTTCAAGCAACTGTAAGAGGGCGTGTGATATTTCGGGGTGAGTAGAAAGTGTGTGTACACCTATTAGTGAGCTTATAAAGGAGGGTTGAGCTAGAAAATCTGTGTGTCAGGGTGTACTTATACTATGTAAGTGGTGCGTCTGAATGTGTAGGTATCTTTTCATTCATGTAAATTTGCTTGTGTAAGGCACGGAGAAGGGTGGTCAGTCTCTCAGGTCCATGCTGGAGCCAAACAGAGCTACCAGCTGCTCCTCGTAGTGGGTGATGTTCCTCTTCATGATCTCCTTACAGGAACCCAGCAGACGCTCAAACGCCTGAATGTCTATTACTGAAAAACACAGGCGACAGCATCACTCACACAGCTGCACAACAGATAGTGAATATGACACAGGTGTCAATCTAACAACCAAACGGAAGCAATTGTTTTCATGTTCCGTTGCAAAACACTTCACTACGGTGCGCACTAATGAATATCACCCTGTTATAGCGTATCCTCCTGTATAGTTTATTTCCGAAGGTTCTTTGCCATGCTTAGCGTAAACACTCCAGACCTTCCAGTCAAAACATTGCAATAAAACTATAGTGGAGCACGCTAAAGTGAGCAGATATTGTTATTTAATTCAAATGACAATGTCGGTACCCTAACCATACGCCTGGAGAATTGTGAGATGTGCAAACACTTTTGAATTCATAAGAGCTGAACATTATCACGAGTACGTCTAAGGGAAACAGCTGTGCAGCTATGCGTTTAGGGGGGAGATATTCATATACAACACTTACAAGCCAGTATTCTACCATTAAGAGATTCAGGGAGACACAACAAACAGAAAATCTCTCTCTCTGTCATGCAGATGGACACCCACTCATGTGTGTGTCTGTGTCAAAATAAACACAAACACATGCGTGCACACACATATCTGTAAACGTATGGCGGGGCCTTACCCAAGCACTTGACCTCTCCCACAGCATACACTGATGCAGCACGGGGCTTGTTGGTGACCAGGGCCAGCTCCCCAAAGTACTGACCCCTGCTACAGCGGGTGATCTCAACCTCCACATTATCCTCCTGGTTCGCCTTTGTCTGGGGGAGAGAGGAGTTTTGTTTTGGGAGGGGCACAGAAAAGATTACTTGATTTGTTTACTCTTATTTGAATAATATGTAGCGGATTCAAAATCATTGGTTGCGATTCAAATATTCACAAAATTATGTTTTAGCATGGAGCACGAGCACCAAGGAAGCCCAAACGTGTTGTGTATAGGCCATGTCTGCTGCAGAGGGACAGAGTCAGACCTGGGTTCAAATATATGGGCATTTTTAATTTAAATACTTGTTTTCTGTGTATTTGAGTATTTTCAAATAATGTGGCCAAATCAGAGACAAATAACTTCCTATAGATAGCTGAACAGTTTAAATGCATGGTGTATTTAATATATTTGTATTTTCAAATACACGCCAATACTTTCCAAGTGTACTTTGAAATACATTCCAATATTCAGCTACTTGTAGAAAATCAAAAGACTTCCTTTCTAAGACATTTTGAAAGTAATTGAAATACCCTAAATTGTATTTGAACCCAAGTCTGGACAGAACCATGAGAAAACTCACTATTGAGAAAAATTACATTACTGATCACAAAAGGGGAAATTTGACTGCAGCAGCTAATACATACAACACCAATTAATACACAATAATGGACATGCAGACACAAAGCAGCACACAAACAATGTGTTCCGAAAATTCAAATGTTCATATGAAAAAAATTCTAATTTAAATTTTTTTTTAAAACTCATAGCAGAAGGTTGACAGGATCTGGAAATGTGCTGTCTTGCACCGTTCTGTCTTATATAAAAGTGCTGGAAACAAAATGGTTGGCTCACCATTTACTAAAAAGGTATCAGATGGAGAAGTTATTTGGATGAGAAGGAGTTTTGGCGCCGGTACAGCCAACTAGCGCTAGTTAACGTTAGGAACCATAGCTACTTAGCTAGCTAAAATATCATTTAAAAAACATTTTGTTGATTATGAATGACAAATATTCAGATTCGAATCACAATTGTTAGATTTTTTTCAAAATGATCACTGTGCTCAACTCGTATTATTCTTCATATTAATATGACAATTCAAATGATCAGTCATACCATCTTTGTCTTTGGGCGCAGGTGTGTTATGTAGTACATATGAGAAAAAAGGAGAGAGAGAAAAGAAAAAAAACAGGGTGACTTGAACATAAAACAAAGCCTTTAAAAAAATATAATATTTTTTATTATCTGGTGATGAGGCACAGACAGAAACGAGGGGATGAGAAAAGGAGGAAGTAGACTTACTTTGCTCTTCATCATAATCTTCACTTCTCCAGTCTCCACGATGTAGAAACAATCTGCCTTGTCCCCCTACACCGCAACACAAACCAACAGGGACTGTCACATTTACAACTCTTCCCGGTCGTCATTACAGTAATGCCAAGACAACCTCCAGTACGTTAATGGAGAACTGTCCTACCTGCATGATGATGCGTTCTCCATCGGAAAACGTCTTCATTCCTAATACATCCACAATTTTCATCCTCTCGGATAACTAAGAGAGGTAAAAGAGCGGGAGAGAGGTTTGTTAAGGAAAAGCAAAGGCAAGGTGGCCATTTCAGTGCTACAATGTATCACTGTCCATCTTCCCCTCACCTCCAGAGACTTCAGTAGAGGCACAGACTCCACAAATTGCTCGTACAGCCTTCTCTTCTTGGCATTGTTCTTCACAATGAGCCTACGGAACGTGGCCCGGTCCTGGTAGTGTCACAGACAGCATCGGTCATGGTCACACAGACAGGCAGGATAACACTCAATCACACCAACATAGGCTAAACACAGACCGGCTATTTCCTTCTTATGTTATACATTTCTAGTGGGGGAAAGTTATGGATAGATCTGCCATCATTTCCTATAATATCCATCTACTAATCTTCTATAACATTTACAATCATCTAATAATATAAACAATAAATCATTAATTCAACTGTTATATCGCTATTCATTTACACAAAAGAGTCTTAAAGCTCAAAGAATCTCAAAAGCACAATATCTAAGACCTATCGACGACACATTAAAGATCCACTCCAGCCTCCCTAGCGCCTAATGTTTCACTTTTCAAAGACCTGAAATCATTGGCCACTTTAATAAAATGGAACACTAGTCACTTTAATAATGCCACTTTAAAAATGTTTACATTTCTCGCATATGTATATACTGTATTCTATACTATGTATTGCATGTTAGCCTATGCCGATCTGACATTGCTCATCCATATATTTATACATTCTTATTCCATTCCTTTACTTAGGCTTGTGTGTATAAGGTATTTGTTGTGGAATTGTTAGGTATTACTTGTTAGATATTGCTGCACTGTTGGAACTAGAAGCACAAGCATTTCGCTACACTCGCAATAACATCTGCTAACCATGTGTATGTGACCAATAACATCTGCTAACCATGTGTATGTGACCAATAACATTTGACTTGACCTGATTCACTTCAAAGTCCAATGCAACGGTCTTTAAAAAAGGATCATTATTTTTTTTTTTCAATAGCAAATCATTTCTGGGTAACAATTAAGTACCTTACTGTGATTATTTTTTACTATTTTAATTGAAAACAAACTAAAATAGCTTCTTAGCAAAGGGCAATTTTAGAAGCAAGAATGTTGCTAGGACTGTTTGAGAGTGTCAGGGAGTTGTCTGAGTGGGGAGGGGAAAACTGAAACTAGCTGTTATTGGCTGAGAGGTTTGGAGCTCTTTCTTATTGGTCTATTACCTTATTTACTGCTTGGTGATGTAGGCTGAAATCACCCCACTAAAAGAGGCTGAACTGTCAACTCCTTGAACTGTCAACTTCAATTTCGCAATGCTGTCTAAAAACCCCCAACTATTTTGCTCAAAACATAATGTATCTCTAATATATGGCCACTGTGTTATTCTCCCTGGTGTCCACAGGGAGGTGCTGTGGTAAAGCACAGCAGTGTGAACTTGAGGTCAAGGGTCAGGGCAGTGTGGGTGTATCACTCTCACCAGACCCCAGAGCGCCCCCTCCTGGGTGGCAATAATAGTGGCAGCGCGGGGGGTGTTGTACATCAGTGCCAACTCCCCGAAGCTGCCTTTGTTGTCATACTGCCCCACACACGTCCCTACGCCATCAATCAGTACCACTATGTCATAGATTCCTCTGAAAGAAAGGAGAGAGGAAGAGAGAAAGGAAAGAGAGAAAAAAACAGGGGCGAGAGAGTAGAGAGCGAGACAAAAGAGAAATTAAGAATGGTCTAATAATATTAGAAAACTCAAACATGAGATATTTGGAAACCATGCAGACGACTCTTCATCTACAATAAAGTTGATCACTGATATAAATCTCTCATCTGTAGTTTGGAGCTGCATGCAGTTCATGTTTTTTTTAAGACCATTACGCACCACTCTTGGGATTGACCAACCGGGGGGGGGGGGGGACCAAGAGTACTACGAGTCCAGTTCTGGGAATTCACTTTGTGGTTGCTGGTGGAGCATTAACTTTGTTTGGGGGGGGATTAGTATGATGATCACCTGGCCATGTAGGTGACCAAAGTGTTTCCCATGATGCTTTGCAAGGCAGAGCGTAGGGGGGAATTGGTTTAACATGCTTATGACGTGCATCTAGACCTAAGCCTCCCAGGCTGAGGTACTAGCATGACTGAGGAAGGAGCTTAAGGCGCGGCGGGAATAAGCCCACTCACAGGGTGCCATTTGGGACATAGCCTATTACCGATGTAGCCCACTTCTTTTGACCAAGGCCATATGGGCTCTGGTCAAAAGAAAGTGCACCATATAAAGGAAAAAGGTGCCTTTTGGGACACAGACATAGAGGCTAGTCCCAGGACGCACGGCAGACAAAACAATAATATATAATAATATATCCCATTTAGCAGACGCTTTTGTCCAAAGCGACTTACAAGTCGGCTGGGGCCACTACCAAACAACTCGAGGATCATGCCCAAGGGGGGCTTATTGGAAGATGAGTGGAGGTGTGTTTGTTATGAATGCTGCTTCCTAGTGAATGCCTTGATTGTTAAGATTCCTAAGTAACTACGCACACCTCTCGATAACGTAGAAGTTGTCTCCGTCGTCTCCCTGGTCGATGACATGCTCCTGGGGCTGTACGCGCAGTTCAAACATGGCGTCCAGGACTTCCGAGAACTGCTCCTGTGAGGGAGAGGACAGGCAGGCAGGAGAGGAGGGGGTGATTAACACCCGCCACCTGCCAAATCCAGCTAGATTTTGGCATTGGCAGGTAGATGTCTATTTCACTAGCCACGTTGGCGGGAGGTCAGGGTTCCACAGTGCATTTCACTCGCATTTGTGAGTTCTACTAAGCATATGGAATTGTTTTAAGATTGTCATACCAAGGATCATTCAGCTATTTGATTTGGAGTTGTAGGCCCCCTTAAGGTATCAAACAAATAAGTAACAGAATTTAATTTGGTCTTACTCAGTGCCAATTTGAGCATGAAAATCTTGGTGGGGCAAACTCGACCAATTTAAAAAACAAACAACCCAACACATTAATTGCACTGTAAATGGTGACAAACGGTGCCCAAAAACTATTAGGGCCTAGATAAAAGCTGTTCCGACAGCAGCGCTTTCCTTTCAGCACTGTGGAGTGAATCCTTACCACCGCTACACCTTATCAGCTGGGCTTCGTCTGGCAGCGAAACAGCTCATTCAGTCTCATTTACTTCCTTTCTAAAAACTGATGCGGCTGACATGCTTAAATAAAAATGGTTTCTACTGACTCCTTGTGGATTCGTGTAACTTGATAAGAACCGTGTTCTCCTTCAATAATAAACGAATGCCGACACGACTTCTGAAACATACACAACCATTACAATTATGTTCAGTAAATTCATAATCTTTGTTTTTATATCATTAGCACTTAGAGCTAAGTATAAGCAAGTGCAAGCAAATGAGCTACGACAAGGTGGGCCTGTTCGTTCAGCACTTTTCAAAATGGACACCGACAGAAATTCAGGTAGATGTCGCAAGACGTTGAGGCCTTAACTTGACTCTTCTTTTAGTCACCACACATAAAGAGAGAAAACACTCAGAAAATATGTCCCAACCAAATCATCACAAAGCAAAAATAAAGATATCACCTACTAGAAAGTCAACAAAAAAATCTAAAACTTCAATGCTAATCGTCTCTAAACAGACAGTACATGGTGTCAGACTGTCTGACTACTGTGACAGACAGAACACTGAGGAAAACACTGACGAGGTACAGACTCAGTGAGCAATCTGGCTATAGGGACCGGTCATCACAGGCAAACCTGGCTGCCCAGAGAGGACAGGCTGTGCTCACTCTGCTCCAGGGGAGCAGAGCAGTAGAGATCTTTGTGGGCTATACTCAGCCTTGTCTCAGGATGGTAAGTTGGTGGTTGAAGATATCCCTCTAGTGGTGTGGGGGCTGTGCTTTGGCAAAGTGGGTGGGGTTATATCCTTCCTGTTTGGCCCTGTCCGGGGGTGTCCTCGGATGGGGCCACAGTGTCTCCTGACCCCTCCCGTCTCAGCCTCCAGTATTTATGCTGCAGTAGTTTATGTGTCGGGGGGCTAGGGTCAGTTTGTTTTATATGGAGTACTTCTCCTGTCCTATCTGGTGTCCTGTGTGAATTTAAGTGTGTTCTCTAATTCTCTCCTTCTCTCTTTCTTTCTCTCTCTCAGAGGACCTGAGCCCTAGGACCATGCCTCAGGACTACCTGACATGATGACTCCTTGCTGTCCCCAGTCCACCTGGCCGTGCTGCTGCTCCAGTTTCAACTGTTCTGCCTTGGACCATGCTGGTCATTTATGAACATTTGAACATCTTGGCCATGTTCTGTTATAATCTCCACCCGGCACAGCCCGAAGAGGACTGGCCACCCCACATAGCCTGGTTCCTCTAGGTTTCTTCCTAGGTTTTGGCCTTTCTCGGGAGTTTTTCCTAGCCACCGTGCTTCTACACCTGCATTGCTGTACAGCACTTTGAGATATCAGCTGATGTACGAAGGGCTATATAAATAAATTTCATTTAACTTGCCATGTCAATAAAGTCAACTGAATTGATTTGAAAATTGAGAGCTAGAAAGACAGCCTAACATTTGAAGTATTTTAATAGGCCTAAGTGGTCTAAAAAGTAAGGAAAATACAATCACGAGGATCCACTTATAGACAAAATACTGACGCCCAGACAGCGTATTGCGCAAACAAAACAACCCTCGCAATATCAACTGGAATTACATGGGTCCATTACTGAACCTTTTGTTGAAAAATAAATCATTTGGGCTTCCCGAGTGGCGGGGCGGTCTAAGGCACACTAAGGCGTCACTACAGGCCCGGGTTCGATCCAGGGCTGTAACACAACCAGCCGTGATTAAGAGTCCCATAGGGCGGCGCACAATTGGCCCAGCATCGTCCAGGTTAGGGGAGGGTTTGACAGGGCTTGAGATGATCTGCAGAGGAGAATGGCAGAAACCCCCTGAATTAAAGTGTGCTTAGCTTGTAGCGTCAAACTCAAGAAGACTCGAGGATGCTGCCAAAGGTGCCGCATTCAAGGAGCAGGACTCTAACCAGGAAGCTTATAAGAAATCCCACTATGCCCTCCGACGAACCATCACAGGCAAAACATCAATACAGTACTAAGATCGAATAGTACTACACCGGCTCCGACGCTCGTCGGATGTGGCAGGGCTTGCAAACCATTGCCGACTATAAAGGGAAGCACAGCCGAGAGCTGCCCAGTGACACAAGCCTACCGGACGAGCTAAATAACGTCTATGCTCGCTTCGAGGCAAGTAACACTGAAACATGCATGAGAGCATCAGAAGTTCCAGACGACTGCGTGATCACGCTCTCCGCAGCCGATGTGAGTGAGACCTTCAAACAGGTCAACATTCACAAGGCCGCAGGGCCAGACGGATTACCAGGATGTGTACTGCGAGCATGCGCTGACCAACTGGCAAGTGTGTCGTTACTAACATTTTCAACCTCTCCCTGTCTGAATCAGTAATACCAACATGCATCAAGCAGACCACCATAGTCCCTGTGCCCAAGAACACTAAGGTAACCTGCCTAAATTACTACTGACCCGTAGCACTCACATCTGTACCCATGAAATGCTTTGACAAGCTGGTCATGGCTCACATCAACATCATTATCCCAAAAACACGAGAAACTCCAATTTGCATACTGCACCAACAAATCCACAGACGATGCAATCTCTATTGCACTACACACTGCCCTTTCCCACCTGGACAAAAGGAACACCTATGTGAGAATGCTATTCATTGACGACAGCTCAGTGTTCCACACCATAGTGCACCTCAAAACTCATCAATAAGCTAAGGACCCTGGACCTAAACACCTCCCTCTGCAACTGAATCCTGGACTTCCTGACAGGCCGCACCCAGGTGGTGAGGGTAGGTAACAACACATCCACCATGCTGATCCTCAACACTGGAGCCCCTCAGGGTTGCATGCTCAGTCCCCTCCTGTACTCCCTGTTCACTCATGACTGCACGGCCAGGCACAACTCCAACACCATCATTAAGTTTGCTGATGACAACAGAAGGGTAGTGCGTACGGCCCAGGACATCACCGGGGTCAAACTTCCTGCCATCCAGGACCTTTATACAAGGCAGTATCAGTGGAAGGCCCTAAAAATTGCCAAAGACTCCAGCCACCCTAGTCATAGAGTGTTCTCTCTGCTGCCACACGGCAAGTGGTACCGGAGCGCCAAGTCCAAGATAGGTCCAAGATGCTTCTAAACAGCTTCTACCCCCAAGCCATAATACTCCTGAACAGCTAATCAAATGGCAACCTGGACCATTTGCATTGCCTCCCCCCCTTCTAAACTGCTGCTACTCTCTTTTATTCTTTTTGCATAGTCACTTTAATAACTCTACCTACATGTACAAATTACCTCAATTACGTCGACACCGATGCCACCGCACATTGACTCTGTACCGGTACCCCCTGAATATATCCCCGCTATTGTTATGTACTGCTGCTCTTTAATTATTTGTTATTCTTATCTCTTACTTTTTTTGTGGTATTTTCTTAACTGTATTGAAGGTTAAGGGATTGGAAGTAAGCATTTCACTGTTGTATCAAATAATATTTGATTTGAAATAATGGGGGCATATAAGCAGACAACAAAACCTCTTACAATATTCAATGACATTACTCTAAATCAGGCAGTAGGCTACATGTGCACCACCAGATCCGAACAGTGTATTCTAAGGGTGAGACACGTGGGCTACTGCCAGCTTACAACACAACATACACTTAAGTATTACTTTCTTAGCTACAAGTATTCATATATCCCTGGAATATTACATTATTTACTGCATTTAGCAGCATACCAGATATACACTGCTCAAAAAAAATAAAGGGAACACTAAAATAACACATCCTAGATCTCAATGAATGAAATATTCTTATTAAATACTTTTTTCTTTACATAGTTGAATTTGCTGACAACAAAATCACACAAAAATGATCAATGGAAATCAAATTTATCAACCCATGGAGGTCTGGATTTGGAGTCACACTCAAAATTAAAGTGGAAACCACACTACAGGCTGATCCAACTTTGATGTAATGTCCTTAAAAAAAGTCAAAATGAGGCTCAGTAGTGTATGTGGCCTCCACGTGCCTGTATGATCTCCCTACAACGCCTGGGCATGCTCCTGATGAGGTGGCGGATGGTCTCCTGAGGGATCTCCTCCCAGACCTGGACTAAAGCATCCGCCAACTCCTGGACAGTCTGTGGTGCAATGTGGCGTTGGTGGATGGAGCGAGACATGATGTCCCAGATGTGCTGGTCTGATATCCCAGGTCTGGGGAACGGGCGGTCCATAGCATCAATGCCTTCCTCTTGCAGGAACTGCTGACACACTCCAGCCACATGAGGTCCAGCATTGTCTTGTATTAGGAGGAACCCAGGGCCAACCGCACCAGCATATGGTCTCACAAGGGGTCTGAGGATCTCATCTCGGTACCTAACGGCAGTCAGGCTACCTCTGGCGAGCACATGGAGGGCTGTGCGGACCCCCAAAGAAATGCCACCCCACACCATGACTGACCCTCCGCCAAACTGGTCATGCTGGAGGATGTTGCAGGCAGCAGAACATTCTTCACAGCGTCTCCAGACTGTCACATGTGCTCAGTGTGAATCTGCTTTCATCTGTGAAGAGCACAGGGCGCCAGTGGCGAATTTGCCACTCTTGGTGTTCTCTGGCAAATGCCAAATGTCCTGCACGGTGTTGGGCTGTAAGCACAACCCCCACCTGTGGATGTCGGGCCCTCATACCACCCTCATGGAGTCTGTTTCTGACCGTTTGATGTGGCCTGCTGGAGGTCATTTTGCAGGGCTCTGGCAGTGCTCCTCCTTGCACAAAGGTGGAGGTAGCGGTCTTGCTGCTGGGTTGTTGCCCTCCTACGGCCTCCTCCACGTCTCCTGATGTACTGGCCTGTCTCCTGGTAGCGCCTCCATGCTCTGGACACTACGCTTACAGACACAGCAAACCTTCTTGCCACAGCTCGCATTGATGTACCATCCTGGATGAGCTGCGCTACCTGAGCCACTTGTGTGGGTTGTAGACTCCGTCTCATGCTACCACTTGAGTGAAAGCACCGTCAGCATTCAAAAGTGACCAAAACATCAGCCAGGAAGCATAGGAACTGAGAAGTGGTCTGTGGTTATCACCTGCAGAACCACTCCATTATTGGGGGTGTCTTGCTAATTGCCTATAATTTCCACCCCGTGTCTATTCCATTTGCACAGCAGCATGTGAAATTTATTGTCAATCAGTGTTGCTTCCTCAGTGGACAGTTTGATTTAACAGAAGTGTGATTGACTTGGAGTTACATTGTGTTGTTTAAGTGTTCCCTTTATTTTTTTGAGCAGTGTATCTTTGGACTTTGCTGTGCTGTGCTCACTTGAACAGGAAGGTGGCGCGGCGGTCCGCCTTGTGGGCAAACTGTCATCAAACGTAGTCAAAGTCTGGCATTCTCTGGATGAAGTCATGCTGGATTGACAGCGTGGCCAATGAATTCCAGCCCATGGTGTCATGTGTGAATGTTCACCATTTTAAAGTTTGGGAAAAAAGAGGCCCTTTCAGACAGAGGTTTTAAATCCTTAAACCCGGACTTGGACCACACTCCCTCTCCACTGAATAGCAAGCAGGGGAAGCAAAATAGTGATTGCTTTGGGACGCTTGCATTTTCCCACTGATTCCTTCCAAACCACTCATTGTTGAATTTGCGATTTCCGACTTGTTGTGTAACGCTTATGACCAATGGCCGATGAGCACAGATACGTTTTATCTATATTTTCTCTTCATACGAGAAGGATTGGAAAGGGTTTGCCAGTAGTTTGTCGACATGATTCATGATGACTGCTTGTCTAGCTAGCTAAGACTTTGAAAGTATGATGTTGACATGATCAGTCCAATCAAAGCTACGGTAGATATGTTATTTGGCGTAATATTCTCTTAAATGACTGTTCTACACCTTTTTTGTTTGTTTTTGATGTATTTAACCACTTTAAGCACCAAACTATCTATACATCCATACATTTAAAAAAAACTAGTACCTAGCTACCTTCTGAAAAGTCTTGTGAGGGGTCCTAGAGCAAAACAACCGACATGTATGCGTTTGTGAGAGACTCGCCTTTCCGTAGAGACTCTTGTGTTCATGAGAGTCTCATCTTTCCACAGAGGGGTTTGTAGGCCAAACCGTTTGGACTCTACAGGCGTGAGAAGATCGATTTTCGGGATGTCTCATGGTCTGACAAACACCGCTCTAGCTCTGCCACCTTTCACCGCAGGTGCGACATCGTGCAACAACAAAAAAAAGATACAATCTCTAGCTAAAACTGACGGATTTTAATGCCGATTATTTATTATGCTAATTGATTCCACTTCTCGGGGGTTATTGACAGAAGGTGTGAGACTGTGTAGCTCATCGTAGACTGGAATAAAGTGAAGGGGTTTCCTGTCACTGTGGTTACGGCGGTCTGCCTCGTCTTCATACCTGTTCCAGGGTCTTGAACAGTAGAATATCTTTGCAGGCGTCCTGCAGCCGGCAGCGCTGTTCGTCTGTTTTGGGATGCACCACCCTCGGCTCCTCCACCTCGTCATCGTCATCTGGGTTGAAGGCCTCCGCGCACACTAGTGGGGGAACACTTAGATTGTAACACAACACCTAAAGTCATAGTAAGGCATTCCTCACTGTGCTAGTCACAACGAGGGAACACATTGTAAAGCACACTTCAGGGGACTAATACCAGTGTGACACACCCTGAGAAGTTATCAGCATATAGTGTGATACACCAAGACAACCAGTAGTAACTTAGTGTCAACACCAAGGAGGCATTCAGAGGGCCGGTGAGATTACACCAGAGCAAAGATCTCCAGCTACACCTACTTAACATGCAAAACGTCACCGCTGCAGATTACATTAGGGAGTAGTGACGTCAAACAGAACTCACCTGACACTCTGCGGTTGTATCTGCTGGGGGGAGGGGCTGGAGGGAAAGAGAGAGGGAGAGTTAGCAGTGAACTCTCTCCTGTTCACAGTTCACACGTCGCTGCAACTGTAGAGCCTGTGGTTCCGACCTCTGACATAAGTGCTAGCAGAGCGCTCTCGAACACGGCAGAGAAAACTCAAACACATGAAAGGAGACCCGACACGCATACATTTATGTATTCACACTCTACACTGCTATAAAGACAGACAAAATATAAAATAAAAATCACACAAAAGAAGAAAGCACACCACCAAACCCACACATTTCCCAAATTCCCAACGCACAGCCTGTTGCGTGGGTGTCTCAGACGCAGACTCTTAGGGCTGTGACAGTGGGGTCGGACAGACAGCGGAGCATGGATTGCCTGGAAGGCCAGTGTTGATCATGAATATGTATCCAGTGTACTCCGGTTGTGAATATGAATGTTTAATGAGTGAATGGAGGAACGCTCCTATAGAGAGATAGCTGGAGGCCTGTGATGCGAGTGTGTGTACTGTGGGGTCCGTGAGGCGGTGGGGGGGGGGAAATGACAGGACAGTGTCAATACCACAGCCCAGGGTTCCCATCCTCTGTCTCCCTTCACACTCTATTACCAAGCTGTCAGCAACCATTAACTGGGCCATGTGAACGCAGGCCCGACGTAGAGGCACACATTTCAACCCCCTCACCTTCCCCTTCCTCATTGGGACACACTTCAGAGTTTATCCCCTAGGGCCCACGGTCTACAGCTTAAAGACGTCCTCCAGCTCTTTTGTGAAAAGCAATGTCCCAAGTATAAATACAGTAAAGTACACACACTTAAAGTTGCACTCTTAAACTCCTGGATCATTTCCGCCTGTAGTTTTGAAAGTGGTGCTCCCGAGCAAAAAGTGGCCCTGTCACCCACTTCGTACGACGTTACGTCCTACAATTTCATTTTCTGCAAATTGGTACTGTACATTTGTACGGCTTGTGGGAACAATAGAAGAGCAAGAGAGAACAAAAGAGGGAAAAGGTCCAACCCCCAGGGTTAACACCCTCCACCCAAATGTGGGTAGAGACATTGTTGGGCGAGTGGTCACAGAGCATTTGGAAACATTTCAAATGTATTTTTATCCAAAGCCCAGATTGGTTGAATTGACCCAAAAATACTATGTCCTTGTGTTTCTTGGCTAGTTACAGTTTTGTTCACACGCTAGGTTGTTTTTCAAATATTAGTTTGTGTTTCCTGCAACTGCCTGCTGTGATGATCCTCTGACAGACACAGAATGCCCTGTTACCATGGCAAATGCCCACCCCTTAAAATGGGCATCGAAACATTGTCCTCTCACCTAATGACTCAAATATTTGAGGGTACATTGAGATTGATTGAGCATGGACCACTCCATAAAAAACATTTCATTCCTCATTAAAAAGAACTCCCAAATACTTCCATTGTGCTCATAAAAGGGTCGGTACTTCGTCGTTTCTTGATGTTCATTTGTAGAACTGTTTCTGTTTTTACTATTGTACCTAAATTATTTCGTTTGACATATTCAGGTCACAAAAATGAAATTGAGCAAGAAACCACATTACTACTTCTTACTAGCAATATTACAAAGCATTCTCATCCTTTAGTGATTATTTTGTGCATTTTTTTTATTTTCTTTCTACCTGCCACGGTGCCTAGTTCATTTCCTACCCTGCCCATGAGGATACCTGGAACACCTACTGAGACGATACCTGGAACACCTACGGGAGACGATACCTGGAACACCTACTGAGAGGATACCTGGAACACCTACTGAGAGGATACCTGGAACACCTACTGAGAGGATACCTGGAACACCTACTGAGAGGATACCTGGAACACCTACTGAGAGGATACCTGGAACACCTACTGAGAGGATACCTGGAACACCTACTGAGAGGATACCTGGAACACCTACTGAGAGGATACCTGGAACACCTACGGAGAGGATATCTGGAACACCTACGGAGAGGATACCTGGAACACCTACGGAGACGATACCTGGAACACCTACGGAGACGATACCTGGAACACCTACGGAGACGATACCTGGAACACCTACGGAGACGATACCTGGAACACCTACGGAGAAGATACCTGGAACACCTACGGAGACGATACCTGGAACACCTACGGAGACGATACCTGGAACACCTACGGAGACGATACCTGGAACACCTACGGAGACGATACCTGGAACACCTACGGAGACGATACCTGGAACACCTACGGAGACGATACCGGGAACACCTACTGAGACGATACCGGGAACACCTACTGAGACGATACCTGGAACACCTACTGAGACGATACCTGGAACACCTACTGAGACGATACCTGGAACACCTACTGAGATGTGCCTTTTCTTAAGGGCAATTCCACGGTAACAGAGCGATGCTGAGACTTTAAAATGCATGTCAAACAAAAAAACAATGATTGTAATTGTATGGTTTGCGAAGTTAAACAATTTCCACGGAAAAGTTAACAAAACACACATTTGCTTGAAGAACAGTGCAGACGCAAAGTTGGGTAACATAACTAAGGTTTGTGCGGTCATTCTGTTACCAAACCTTGCATCTGCACTGTTCTTCAAGTAAATGTGTTTTAATAACATTTTCAGTGAACATTTTTTAAGTCGTCCTTGTGCATAGAGTTGTATGGTTTGTTTAACTATACAATCATTGGTTGTAAAGTATAGACTTTTAAGTGAAAAATCAGAGTCAGCGTCATTCTGCTACCATGGAATTGCCAATAAGTAAATCAGTTGATAAATAAGGTGAAAAGGAGACTGGAGTAGGACCGTAATTCTTGCCGTTGCCCTAGATCTGTCCGTCTTCAGGACAGTCAGTGACACATCTGGGCCCGTACATTTCAAGTGTCTCAGAGTAGGAGTGCTGATCTAGGATCAGGTCCCCTCGTCCATGTAGATTAGATTAGTTTATTAGTCACATGCAGGGTACAGTGAAATTGTTATGCTACGAGTGCCAACAGTGCATTCATTGTGATCCGAAAGGCAAAACTGATCAGCGATCAGCTCATCTTACCAAACCGTGAGCACTGACTGAGTAGAATTGGATTTGAGGAAATATAGGCATGACTAAGCTACTTAAAATAAAAAGTTATTTCACTTCAGTATAATAAATTCACGGCCAGTGGCCTTTGCCTGAATCTGGCACAAAGGGCATCAGCTCGCCAGGCATAAAGTTAAATAAGTGATTCATCATGTG
This sequence comes from Oncorhynchus masou masou, assembly GCF_036934945.1. Classification (NCBI taxonomy): domain Eukaryota; kingdom Metazoa; phylum Chordata; class Actinopteri; order Salmoniformes; family Salmonidae; genus Oncorhynchus; species Oncorhynchus masou. Next base: position 40,050,910 of record NC_088229.1, on the reverse strand, counting down.
AAAGCTGAAACAGCAGGCTAGTTCTAGGCTACTTTCTGTGTTTTCAATCTGTATCGTTTGATTATGTGTATTGATTTATATTAACATAATGGTCGTTTCAGGGTGTCATAACCATTATACTAAAGTGCATTTCTGGGAACGAGTGTAGACTAAGTGTGCCATTGTGCAAGGACATGTGTATTTGCGTGTGCTGCGGGGTTTGTAAGGAGAGTGTGTGAAGTGCTCTCGCCTGTCGTCACGTATGGGGGATATCAAGTGCCTGAAGTTGCCTTGACAACAAAACACAAGGAAGACCTCATTGCCATAACAACCCCCCCCCCGCCTTTCCCTCCTGAAACTACCTCTTCCTAAATGCCAGATTAACCCTCTATCTAACCCGGTATTTTCCCCCTCTATTACGATAGCAATTCATATGCTGCGCTGGCTGATGTCTAAATTGATTTCTATTACACGTTATCACTGTCTGCTGGCCCTGCTAATTGCAGCTAGAGCTGAAGATGATCAACGTGGCACTGCTCTACTCAGCCTGCCCATGTGAGAGAGCAGAGGAGAAGGGGAGCAGTCAGAGAGCACTTCCAAACAAAGAAACGTCAGTGTGAGTGGTTTGTTGTATCCCACTCTTGTGTACAGAGCATAAACAAAATGGTGATAACGGATAGTGCGAATATTGACCAGACTGGCTGTGTACGGACTGTCCTGCTGCTAGTTGAGTAGGCTTCCCTCACCCTCCCTCAGTGTTGCTTTCTCACTTCTCAATACCCACTCATTATTTGTCAGTCTCTCGCTCTCCCTCTTTGTCCATTTCTCCCCCCCCCCTGTTTATCTTTCACGTACTCTTCCCTCACCCCCCTCCCCGGTGTTATAGTCAAGGCCTGTCTGATAAGCACGGGGTCATATGAAGAGTAGCCCGGGGAGGGAGCAGTAGTCTCACGTGTCTCCTCGGCAACCACAAGCTCGGAGGGCGTGGCTTCGGTGATGGAGTGGAACATTGCAAACGGGGGGGGGGGTGACGTGGTCATCAAACATGGGTACAGTTAGTGGTTGGTTGTTCTCGCTGGCTGCGTTCTTACCAGATTCTAAGATCTCACAACGCCTGGACGAGTGTTTATCTCTTGGCACCACATGAACACGACAGAGCATTATCTTATATGCGCAGACAGAGCGACTGTTAATAAAGACAGGACTGTGAAGTAGCAACCAGTGTCAATGGGTTGATCAGGAACACACAAGGACATTAAGAAGGGAAATGTTGTTGTGAGGCTGTAGGGAGAGAGACGAGGAGGGGACGGGGGGGGTTAAGTCAGAACACGCTCGGTTGGCATACTGTTGTGGTTAGAGCACCGCGGGGACAGGGCATGATAGGGGCATCCGTGTCTCCAAACCAACATGGCCGACCTTGCCAATGGAGCGAAGCCAGCCATGAGAGCAGTAGGGTGAACAGAGGTGGCTAGGCTGGCTGGGAGCGCTCTCGCGCTCTCAGATACTGCCACAGCTGTATACGACTGTAAAAGAGTCTATTGTAGTCAAGGTTGTCACACCGCTCAGATGATCAGATCTCACAATGCCTGGAGAAGTGTATAATGACTACAGGAACCGCTACATTAACAAGATTTATACCATGGCACTGTTAAACTCTTCATTCTAAAAGTGTGCATTAATACCTTATAACGCTCGGTATAATTAAATGTTCCATTTTTGAGCTGCTTTTGAAAGCAAAAGTCGAATTGAAAACATTATTGGTGAATTCGATTTTCATAATAGCAAGCTAGGATGACGGTTTGGTTAGCGACGCTAGCAAGTCTTTTTGGTTACCAAGGCAGCTATTGTAAAGTAAACTTGCTAGCTACTTCGGTGGATGTTGTCACATTTCTATTGGCAAATCAATACATTTCTAGCAGAAAGGTTTACCGACGACACACCAACAACGATGAGACTGACCTTCTGACTATAGGCTGAGACCTGGCAATGTGGTGCCAGGATAACAACCTCTCCCTCAACATGATCAAGACAAAGGAGATGATCGTGGACTACAGGAAAAGGAGGACAGAGCACACCCCCATTCTCATTTACAGGGCTGTATTGGAGCAGGTTGAGAGCTTCAAGTTCCTTGGGAGTCTACATCACCAACGAACTGTCATGGTCCAAAAACACCAAGACAGTCGTGAAGAGGGCACGACAACACCTATTCCCCCTCAGGAGACTGAAAAGATTTGGCATGGGTCCTCAGATCCTCAAAAGGTTTTACAGCTGCAACATTGAGAGCATCCTGACTGATTGCATCACTGCCTGGTATGGCAACTGCTCGGCCTCCGACCGCAAGGCACTACAGAGGGGGGTGCGTACGGCCCAGTATATCACTGGGGCCAAGCCTCCTGCCATCCAGGACCTCTATACCAGGCGGTGTCAGAGGAAGGTCCTAAAAATGGCCAAAGACTCCAGCCATCCTACTTTTTTTTATGACATTTTCTTAATTGATTGTTTATTTAGTAAATACGTTAACAGTTTTTTTTTTATCTAAAACTGCATTGTTGGTTAAGGGATAGTAAGTAAGCGTTTCACCGATTGTATTCGGCGTATGTGACAAATAAAATTGGATTTGAAATATGTTCATTTATAGCCATGGTATAAAAAGGCATAGTCAACTACAGGGCTCTATGCGTTCCCTGGAAAATAATGCAACTGCGTGGAAGGTCAGTTCCACTCTGCTAACGCGTCGTGGAACACACCTTCCGCATCATGCACTATTTTCCAGGGAACGCATAGCCCCTCGTTGATTATCCCTTACTTAGCCTATAGCCTAAGGATTAAGATAATTTATGAGACACGCGGCAGCGCAGCACAGCCCCCCCCAAAAAATCTGCCATACTGAATAGGGTGCCACTTCGGACGCAGAAATGGTCGTGTCTGCAAGCTTGTTGCTAATGCTCCTCTGTGCGGATGCTGGACATCTGCTAAGCTGATTGCTTTGACACAACCTCTTAACCGGTGATCAGTGAGGCCCAAGCCGCAAGGCGACAAGGTTAGCCTTACCCTCATACTTCACTATGTTACTCTGTTATACACACGCCTGCACTCACTGACTCTCTCAAGAGGGCACAGCTGTGTGGGTGTGTTTCCCCTTTACGTTTATAGCCCTGTCACTTTTTTTATTTATTTAGCCAGGATAGTCTACCCGGTAACAATTGCCACTGTTTAACAGCGAGTCCTGTCCAATTTCAACCCTGCTGTTTTTCCTCACATCTCTGTGTTTAATGCACACGTGTTCCAAAACAGGCCCGACGATGATGGGTCAAGGAACGTCGCGGTTGGCTTCATTCACCCTTATAGTCCTCTGTGCTATCAATAATGTTCTGCATTTAGACGTCACCAGTCAATGTGGCCCCTCCCCAAAGTGCACCGCTCAGCACTTGACAGCACTGTATAGACCAGTCACTAGGCTGAGTAAATCCAGCCACACCCCAGTCTAATCCGCCATTTTCTCTGAACATCAAGGCGGTGGTGTGGCGAGGAGGCGTGGATAAGTGATCATGGCGAGTGAATATGCACCGTGTTTTGCGTTTCACGCTGCTTCAGAAACCTCCCGTCATGTGAGAGTCATCTGTGGATGCTGAGTTTGTACACAAAAGCCAGTGATAAATTGTTGTTTCGCTACCAAATTGTAGAGGCCCTGGACACGCTACAACGAGCCATGCTAAGCAAGGACTGTTAAAATGATTTGACATTTTTTGGTAATTTAGCAGACTAAGAGCAACTTAAAGTTCATTCATCTTGAGGTAGCGAGCTAGGTGGGACAACCACATATCACAGTAAGTACATTTTTCCTCAATAAACTTGGTTCCCAGGAAAATCAGCGATGGTAAGAAAGAAAAAGGAAAAGTCAGCTAGTAAGGGGAAAAATGTATGGTATGTCGGTGAAATTGCTAGGGCAGGCCAAACGCTGGGAAAACATGTACTCAACGGCCTACTTTTCCCACAGCCACCACAAGTTTACCACTGTGTGACAGAGAACATTACACATTACACACACATTCCACACACAGGCTGTTCGATTTTCTGCTCTTTGCGAGAGGATTTCCACTACATACTGGAGTACAAGAGATTACTCCGAATTTTCAGCTCCTCTTCAACTGTTGTACTCATGGAAATTAATCATATATATATATATATTTTTTATCTCCCCGTGTCTTTTCCCGGCTTTCCCTCTCTCCCTGTCAATCTGCCTCCTTTACTATGCCCAACGCTCGCTCTTCGTCACTCCACATTTCCCTCCCCCTATCTAACTCTCCAGACTAAAGTCCTTAAAAGGAAGTGGCCCTGTCCTGTTTAGTGCTTGCGATGTTAACCCCTTCATGTCGGAGAGGTCTGGGTGCCAATTTTATGGCAGATGCACTAGCTAGGACTTTGGCCAAAGATGTAACAACTCCACATTGGTAGACAAGAGCCTAAATCAAGTGGAAGCTTGTTGCGTGGGCAGAGAAACAGCAGCGACGCATTCGAGGGTCTAGAGACTGCCATGTTCAAACCTAGTCCTGGTGGTGGTGACAAACAGCACTGACTCACATGTGCCCATTTACAGTAACAGCCTTTCTACTTTGTGTTTAAACTTCACAATTGAAAGCTTGGTCACCAACCAGTCGATCACGATGGACTGGTCGATCGCCAAGGCATTCCTAGGTGATCACCAAACATTTCTGTAAAAAAAAAACAACAACGATAAAGCCTTACGTTAACATTTTTATATTTGGTTTCGGGGGCTGTTGGCAGAGGGTGCACTTGATTCAGCAACCCTAGCGACGGGAAGGCAAAGTGTTCCCATTTTCAACTATTTCATGCGTCCGGAGGTAGAACTCCGCCTGCCCGGCAGGCCCAGAGAGCGAATCAAGTGCACCTACAGGCCTACCGCTGGCCAATCAGGTAGCTCAGATCACCGTGCCCGCACAGTTCCCTCGAGCCATAGACTGTAAAAGAAAGCAGAGTGCACAGCATAATTGATATTGTGAGATTTCAAAAACATCAAAACCGGTTGGTGACCACCGGTTAACAAGCTTTTAAATTGTGAAGTTGAAACACCAGTAGAAAGGCTTTGTTACTGTAAATGGGCACATGTGAGTCGGTGCTGTTTGTGTTACCAACACCAGAGAGCTAAGCACGGCAGTTTTTATGAGTAAGTTCATGTCGAAGTTGTTATTCAGCACTGTCAACACTTCATTCAACACTTTCATAAGCCATAAAATGTGCGTTCTCCCTACAACGTGCGCTACAGTGCTTCGATAAGCTTGTATTTTTATTAGCGGCTTGTCGCTTTTATATGGAGCAATATTTCACTTTCTCTGGAAATCGGATTAACAACATGAATTGGTGCATGGGGCAGAAATAATGCATCAGCTGGAAGACTGTGTCCCCTTTTCTCAGTGAAGGGAGAGAGAGCGGAGGGACGGTGAGTCGGGTGAGAGGCAGCCTCACCGCTGCTCCCTCCCTCCCCTCAGACGCAGGATCTCAGTACAATAAAAAAACACAAAAAAAAGGAGCTAATGTTTACGCTCACTCAGCTAAGAAACACCTGCTCTTTCCATGACAAACTGACCAGGTGAATTCAGGGGAAAGCTATGATCCCTTATTGATGTCACTTGTTAAATCCACTTCAAAATCAGTGTCGATGAAGGGGAGGAGTGGAGAGTCATTGTACCATCTAAACTGCTGTGAAATACCTTTTCCATAATCAAAAATATTGTATTTTCAGCTGTTTGAAGTTGGTGTACCAAACCAAAAGTAAAAGCTGCAAAACTGAAACTTATGAACGGGAAGCATAGAAATAACGCACATAGAACAGATCTACCTCTTCATAGACTGGCTTTCATTGAGAATGATAGATCTATAACTACATTTGGTCGGGTCGCCCAAAAAGTTACATATTGCAGCTTTAAAGAAGGATTTTTAAGCCTTAAAATGTGGATTGTGTAGGTTTGCCATTCAGAGGGTGAACGGGCAAGACGAAAGATTGAAGTGCCTTTGACAAAGCCCTAGGTGGGTATGGGATATAGTGCTTCATAAGCTGTTCATTCGATTGTGGGGTTTGAATAGTGTGAGAAGACAACATATTTGGTGAGAATCACAACATAGGGTACAAAACAAATTATAGCTCTTAAAGGGGCAGTAGCCTACAATGGGTGTATAATTTTCAATTACAGGATTACTTAATCTGCAGTTATTTTTCTGCTGTTTATTCAGTTACCAATAATAAATATATACACATTTGTTTTCTTCTTAGGGAGTGGATCAACTTTAATATTGCAGCTTCCATCAATAGAATTGTCTGCATCATTTAGAATCCACCATATATTTTTGGGGTAAGCACACACACAAAATATATTTTCCTTTATTATTCCCTGCAAACCCTACCACCCCTCCCCTAATTGGAGTAAACTAATAAACAAAACTTAAGACTTCCACTTCCAGCTTAAACATGCTATATACATTCTACAGGCACAATCTATTTGATAATAGTTATATTAGGTGTGTTTTTAATCCTGGCCTTCTCTTTATTTCTCATGTCCATCCAGTTCTGAACCTACATACATTTTACAGATTATTTTTTGTTTGTTATTGTTATCTTGTTGTCATTAGTCCCACCCTTCGGCTTCATGCAACCCCTACCGTCTATCTCTTAACCCCATCCATTTTGGATTTCTATTTGCCATATATTATTCAACTGTGCTGTGATGCTTCACAAAAGTTCTGAATCTTTCTATTCTTATAGTTACTACAGATTGTACATTTTTTATTGATCGATTGACTAGGACTTCTCAAATTACCCAGTATTGCTATCTGCAGAGTTAGCTTCAGGTTAAATGTTGCATTTCTTCAGCCTTTCCTGGACCTGTGACCAAAAACGAGCTACATATGGACAGTACCAAAATAAATGATCTAATGACTGCCTCCTCGCAGCAAAATCTGCAGAGCTGGGAAGGTTGACACACACACACACACACACGTTCAAAAGTTTGGGGTCACTTAGAAATGTCCTTGTATTTGAAAGAAAAGCACATATTTTTGTCCATTAAAATAACATAAAATTGATCAGAAATACAGTGTAGACATTGTTAATGTTGTAAAAGACTATTGTAGCTGGAAATGGCTGTTTTTTAATGGAATATCTACATAGCGTATAGAGGCCCATTATCAGCAACCATCACTACTGTGTTCCAATGGCACGTGGTGTTAGTTAATCTAGGTTTATCATTTTAAAAGGCTAATTGATCATTAGAAAACCCTTTTGCAGTTATGTTGGGACAGCTGAAAAAAACTGTTGTCCTGATTAAAGAAGCAATAAAACTTGCTTTCTCGCTGAATATCTAGAGCATCAGCATTTGTAGGTTCGATTACAGGCTCAAAATGGCCAGAAACAAAGTACTTTCTTCTGAAACTCATCAGTATATTCTTGTTCTGAGAAATTAAGGCTATTCCATGCAAGAAATTGCCAAGTAACTGAAGGTTTCGTACACCGCTGTGTACTAGTCCCTTCACAGAACAGAGCAAACTGTCTCTAACCAGAATAGAAAGAGGAGTGGGATGCCCCGGTGCACAACTGAACAAGAACATTAGTGTCAAGTTTGAGAAATAGATGCCTCACAAGTCCTCAACTGGCAGCGTCATTAACTAGTACCCTCAAAACACCAGTCTCGACGTCAACAGTGAAGAGGAAACTCCGGGATGCTGGCTTTCTAGGCAGAGTTCCTCTTTTCTTTCTATTGGCCAGTCTGAGATATGGCTTTTTCTTTGCGACTCTGCCTAGAAGGCGAGCATCCCGGAGTTGCCTCTTCACTGTTGACGTTGAGACTGGTGTTTTGCGGGTACTATTTAATGAAGCTGCCAGTTGAGGACTAAAGGTGTTTTGAATGCGGCATCGTTTTGCATGTCAATTCATAAAACATGTGCCATGGAATCAGGACATCGAAAATCTCTTCCCAACTATTTTGCAATCTATATGGCACACACCTGTCAATTATTTGGTCCTGAAATGAAACGGGTATATTTTTTATTCATCCATTTTGGTCTTTAATGCATGGCCGACAGACAAGTTCCTTAATTTTTTCCCCTTCCACTTGTCTCTTCCATTTTTGCGGTAATGCCGTAATTCGTTGTTTGTAATTTTGGGTAGAGCAGACATTTCCATTTATTTGTGTTAGCTGCACGTGTGACATAACTCCACCAGTCCTACTTATAATATACAGTAGGGCAAAAAAGTATTTAGTCAGCCACCAATTGTGCAAGTTCTCCCACTTAAAAATATGAGAGAGGCCTGTAATTTTCATCATAGGTACACTTCAACTATGACAGACAAAATGAGAAAGAAAAAAATATCCAGAAAATCACATTGTAGAATTTATTTGCAAATTATGGTGGAAAATAAGTATTTGGTCAATAACAAAAGTTTCTCAATACTTTGTTATATACCCTTTGTTGGCAATTCTTCTGTAAGTCTTCGCAAGGTTCACACACACTGTGCTGGTATTTTGGCCCATTCTTGCATGCAGATCACCTCTAAAGCAGTGATGTTTTGGGGCTGTTGCTGGGCAACACAGACTTTCAACTCCCTCCAAAGATTTTCTATGGGGTTGATATCTGGAGACTGGCTAGGCCACTCCAGGACCTTGAAATGCTTCTTACGAAGCCACTCCTTCGTTGCCCGGGCGGTGTGTTTGGGATCATTGTCATGCTGAAAGACCCAGCCACGTTTCATCGTCAATGCCCTTGCTGATGGAAGGAGGTTTTCACTCAAAATCTCACGATACATGGCCCACTTCATTCTTTACTTTACACGGATCAGTCGTCCTGGTCCCTTTGCAGAAAAACAGCCCCAAAGCATGATGTTTCCACCCCCATGCTTCACAGTAGGTATGGTGTTCTTTGGGTGCAACTCAGCATTCTTTGTCCTCCAAACACGACGAGTTGAGTTTTTACCAAAAAGTTATATTTTGGTTTCATCTGACATTCTCCCAATCTTCTTCTGGATCATCCAAATGCTCTCTAGCAAACTTCAGACGGGCCTGGACATGTACTGGCTTAAGCAGGGGGACACGTCTGGCACTGCAGGATTTGAGTCCCTGGCGGCGTAGTGTGTTACTGATGGTAGGCTTTGTTACTTTGGTCCCAGCTCTCTGCAGGTCATTCACTAGGTCCCCCCGTGTGGTTCTGGGATTTTTGCTCACCGTTCTTGTCATCATTTTGACCCCCACGGGGTGAGATCTTGCGTGGAGCCACAGATCGAGGGAGATTATCAGTGGTCTTGTATGTCTTCCATTTCCTAATAATTGCTCCCACAGTTGATTTCTTCAAAGCAAGCTGCTTACCTATTGCAGATTCAGTCTTCCCAGCCTGGTGCAGGTCTACAATTTTGTTTCTGGTGTCCTTTGGCAGCTCTTTGGTCTTGGCCATAGTGGAGTTTGGAGTGTGACTGTTTGAGGTTGTGGACAGGTGTCATTTATACTGATAACAAGCTCAAATGGGTGCCATTAATACAGGTAACGAGTGGAGGACAGAGGAGCCTCTTAAAGAAGAAGTTACAGGTCTGTGAGAGCCAGAAATCTTGCTTGTTTGTAGGTGACCAAATACTTATTTTCCACCATCATTTGCAAATAAATAAATTAAAATCCTACAATGTGATTTTCTGGATTTTTTCCCCCTCATTTTGTCTGTCATAGTTGAAGTGTACCTATGATGAAAATTACAGGCCTCTCTAAGTGGGAGAACTTGCCCAATTGGTGGCTGACTAAATACTTTTTTGCCCCACTGTAATTTACAAAGATTATACCTTTTCTAAACATTTTACCGAAATAGTTATTTTTTATCAATTAGTATATTGGAGTTTAACCACAATATTTGTTGTATTATTTGTTCTGTCTTTTCTGGATGATTAAACTAAAATTGCAACCAACTTTCTATGGCTTCTTTAAAAAATAACCATATTTTGGACATTATTTCATTTTCAAATAACCGAAAGTTAGCATTTGTAATCTGAAAAGGGAAAAAGGCCATTCTTGAACATGATGAGACATTCTTCCTAATTTGCTAGAGAACCAGTTTGGATTTAAGTATAACTTTTGTATGACTGATGCATTTTGTGAGAGGTCTAACGCTTTAATATTTAATCATTTCTGCCCTCCGAATTCATATGCATTTACATGTTAATAGTATCATCTGATTACAACGATGTCTCATATTTGAACTAAAACACAATCTATTAGCTTCACGTTCTGATGAAATGGCTTGTCCTGCACTTTGTAAAAAACCCACAGTGCATTGTGTGAATGCTGGAAAAAGGTTGAGGTTCCTTTCTAAAACAGATATGTAAATGTAAAGAGGACTTGAACAACAAAAACAGGTAAAGTGAACCGGCAAGGGGCATAAAGAGAACAGAGTTAATTAGCTTCTTTTTATCCCAGAGTTTTAAAGATGACTCGGCCTCTATTAAAATAACTGATCTATATGTGAAAACACCCTTAGTGAACTACTACTGAACCCCTGCGCTTATCTACTGTCTGATTAGGCAAGGTCGCTGCCTGTCCACTTTATTCCCACTCTAATTGGTTTAGAGAGGACAGGGCCGAGGTTGTGGCCTGGACAGTATTCACTCTGCTTTGACAAGACAAGGTCATTTCAGACAAAAACCTGGAAAATGTCAGACATCTTCCATGACTATTTTCATGTATTGTAGTCAGTGTTTGAGATGTAACTAAATTCTGTAGTAGCTTGGTGGTAGTTGAACTAAATTCAAATCTTGGTAGTGTTTTCAGTAGTTAATCACTTTTTCTGCAATGTAGCGGTGTAGCTAACTCATGGCACTCCACTAGTATTTTTGCCAAAAATAGTGAAATAGGCAAGAATTTCCTTTGAAACAGTTTGCATTTAATGGGCTAAATTACACATTCTGTTAACATCCGAGTCTAGAGTGATCGGTTCTTGCAATTTGTAGTCTATGAAATTTCAGATTTAGATATGAAAATGTATCATGACGTAGTGAACTACTTTTTCAAAGTAACTTCAGTAAACTATATTTTTCTTTATGGTAGCTTAACTTCAAGTGTTAGGTAATTGGTAAAATATATTTTCAGTAGCTTCCCCAACACTGATTATAGCCCATATTATGACTACTCTACTAAAATACCATACATATAAAATCGGTACTGTTTGTTAGAGCCAGGCGATTAGCTCCCTCAGCTCCAGCACCTTTCCAGTAGTGTAAAGTACTTAGTAGTACTTTAAAGTATTTTTACTTAAGTCGTTTTGAGGTATTTGACAACTTTTACTTTACTACATTCCTAAAGAAAATATTGTACTTTTCATTCCATACATTTACCCTGACAACCCAAAGTACTCGTTACATTTTGAATGCTTAGCAGGACAGGAAAATTGTGAAATTCACACACTTATCAAGAGAACACATGGTCATCCCTTCTGCCTATGGTCTGGCGGACTCACTAAACACAAATGCATTGTTTATAAATAATGTCTGAGTGTGGGTGTGTGCCCCTGTCTATCCATTAATTTTAAAAACAAGAGAATGGTGCCGATCTACTTTGCTTAATGTAAAGAATTTGAAATTATTGATACTTGAGTATATTTTAGCAATTACATTTACTTTTGATACTTAAGTATATTTAAAACCAAGTACTTTTAGACAATTAGTATTTCACTGGGTGACTGTCACTTGAGTAACTTTCTATTAAAAAGGTATCTGTACTCTTACTCAAGTATGACTCTTGGGTACTTTTTCCACCACTCCCCCACCCTGACAGCATCTGTCTCTGTCTTGTTAAGCCCACTCTCCCTAAACTAGTGTACACCCCCCCCCCCCCCCCCCAACTCCTCGAGTACCCCCCAACAGCACATTTGATGTAGTCCTTGAAAGTCACCTGGTTAATCCAGGGCTTGATGATCAGTTGGCAAGTTGAATCAGGTGATGTTGACTGGGGGGAGGGCAGGAGCTGAGGACAGGAGCTGGGAAACACTACACTAAACCACCTTGTATAATCAGATCAAGAAGCTATGCCGTCACACCCAGCGCGGGGAGAGTAAGATCTGCGTGTGTTAATCCTGACGGCTACTATATGCCTGAGTGAGAGGCGCAGGACAGTCTTGGCGGTGTGTTTTAAACTTGATTTCAATGTTAACGATATTACAGTGGACCGGTAGTATCAAGATAAAGTCAGGCAATCTGGGGCACAAAGCCACAGATTATTAACTACATCAAAGCATGCAACAAGTTAACACTTTTTGCAGTCTCATTGTTAGCTACGTCATAGGTTATTATGCATTCCATAACAATATGTACTGAACACTGAACAAAAATATAAATACTACCGAGTTATAGTTCATTGTCCTGGGTTTGTGGCTGTCGAGATCCCTGCTGTTTGTTGTCATCAGTCTTACCCGTGACCTGCCGTGTCTGGAACTGCGAGGAGTAACCTACGTTGCTAGCTACCATGACAAAGACCAAAGCCGGCGGGAGTACCGTTGAGGACAGTGGTGTCTATCACCCATGTAGGATTTAAATAAATAAGATACCTACAAGCAGTTGTTACAACAACAAGAAAATAGCTTCAAGTGTTTTGTCCAAATACTCATGGATTCCAAGAATGGACGACCTGACCAGAGAGGTCCAGGACCTGAAGAACAGCTTGAAGTTCTGCCAGGGTCAGCTCGATGAGTTAAAACAGGAGAACGGCAAGATGACAGCAATCTGTAAGTCATTGAGAGAGAGGACATCAGTTGTGTGTGTGAATCCATGACAACAATGACAGATCTGATTTATTTTGAGAGACAATCAAGGCGGAACATGATTTTGAACGGAATTGCAGAATCTCCACATGAGACCTGGATGGAGTTTGAGGACAAAGTGAAGGAAATGATCTCTGAGAAATTGATGATGGACCACAGGAAGATTGAGGTGGAGCGAGCCCACAGAACTGGAAAACCCACCCCCGGCCCAGGTGATAGACCCAGGCCGATAGTGATCAAGTTCCTGAGGTTCAAGGACAAGGTAGCTGTTCTTGAAAGAGCCAAGAACTTGAGAGGAACTCATATCTTCCTCAACGAGGACTATCCTGAAGCTGTGAGCCAGAAGAGGACAGAAATGATCCCAGCCATGAAAGCTGCCAGAGCCCCTGGGGACATTGCTTACATCCGCTATGACAGGCTCATTGTCCACCCTACCTCCCAGAAGCCTGGAAGGGATGAGAGAGCCAAGCCTATGGGTTTGTAGCTTAAACCCCGCAGCACGTACACACAGACCAATTGATTAATGGACTGCTGAATATATACATTTTTTCTTTTGCTTTGTTTGCTCGTTTCAGTATTAAGCACATCTCTGATAAGCTACTGAGGAAAGGGCTGAAAATAGCCCATATTAATATATGCAGCCTTAGAAATAAGGTTCATGAAATCAATAACTTGCTAACATCAGATAACATTCATATATATCAGCCATTTCTGAGACTCACTTACTGTAGATAATACATTTGATGATACAGCATTAGCAATACAGGGATATAACATCCATAGAAGAGACATAGATTCTTATGGGGAGGTGTTGCTGTACGTACACACACACACACACACACACACATTCAGAGCCATATCCCTGTAATGCTTAGAGAAGATCTTATGTCAAGTGTTATTGAAGTGTTGTACCAAGTAAACCTGCAACCATATCTAAAGCCTCTTCTTTTTGGGTGTTTCTACAGGCCACCAAGTGCTAACAGTCAGTATCTAAATAATATATGTGTGAAATACTTGAGTGTATGTGATGTAAACAGAGAGGTCTACTTTCTTGGGGACCTGAATATTGACTGGTTTTCATCAAGCTGTCCACTCAAGAGGAAGCTTCTTACTGTAACCAGTGACTAATCTGGTTCAGGTTATTAATCAATTTATTAGGGTGTTTACAAACACTTCAGGAACAAGATCATCCACATGTATCTTTCACATTTTTACTAACACTGTGGAACATTGTTCTAAAGCTGTATCAGTACCCATTGGATGCAACGATCACAATATAGTGGCTATATCCAGGAAAGCCAAAGTTCCAACAGCTGGGCCTAAAATAGTGTATGAGAGATCATACAAAATATTTTGCTATAACTTATGTGGATGATGTTAAAAATATTTGTTGGTCTGATGTGATTAATGAGGAGTATCCAGACGCTGCATTTGATGAATTTATTAAATTGATTCTTCCAATTATTTATAAACATGCACCTGTTAAGAAACTGACTGTTAGAACTGTTAAGGCTCCATGGATTGATGAGGTATTGAACAACTGTATGGTTGAAAGAGATGGGGCAAAAGGAGTGGCTAATGAGTCTGGCTGCATATCCGACTGGCTTACTTGCTGTAAATTGAGAAATTATGTGACTTAACTCAACAAAAAGAAGAAGAAACTGTATTATGAAGCCAAGATCACTGATATAAAGAATGATGGAAAAAAACTTGAGTACTTTAAATGAAATCATGGGCAGAAAGACAAATTCAACTCCATCTTTCATCAAATCAGACAGATCTTTCATCACAAAACCATTTGATGTTGCCAATTATTTGAATGATTATTTTATTGGCAAAGTGGGCAAACTTAGGCAGGAAATGCCAACGACAAACAGTGAGAAATTGTATTCATGCATAAAGGAAAAGAAAAGCATTGCAAGTTTGAATTTTCTAAATTTATTGTGGGAGAGGTGGAAAAATTGTTATCGATCAATAATGACAAACCTCCTGGCATTGACAACTTAGATGGAAAGCTACTGAGGATGGTAACTGACTCTATAGCCACTCCTATCGGTTATATTTTTATCTGAGCCTAGAGGAAAGTCTTTGTCCTCAGGCCTGGAGGGAAGCCAAAGTAATTCCGCTACCCAAGAGTGGCAAAGCAGTCTTTACTGGTTCTAACAGCAGACCGATCAGCTCGCTGCCAGGTATTAGCAAACTGTTGGGGAAAAATGTGTGTTTGACCAAATACAATGCTATTTCTCTGTAAACAAATTAACAACAGACTTTCAGCATGCTTATAAAGAAGGGCACTCAACACGTACTCCACTAACACAAATGAAGGATTGGTTGAAAGAAATTGATATTATTGACCATAACCCGTTGTTAACAAAAACTTGGGTTATGGCTTTTCAACCTCTGCCATATCGTGAATTCAGAGCCATCTAATAGAATTCTGAGGGTTTTCTTTAACGGAAGCATCTCTAATGTCAAAAATGTAAAGTGTTGTGTACCGCAGGGCAGCTCTCTAGGCCCTACTCTTTTCTATTTTTACTAATGACCTGCCACTGGCATTAAACAAAGCATGTGTGTCCATATATGCTGATGATTCAACCATATACACGTGTCAGCAACCACAGCTAATGCAGTCACTGAAACCCTCAACAAAGAGTTGCAGTGTGTTTTGGAATGGGTGGCTAGTAATAAACTGGTATTGAACATCTAAAACTAAGAGCAATGTATTTGGTACAAATCATTCCAGAAGTTCTAGACCTCAGCTGAATCTGGTACTGAATGGTGTGGCTGTTGAACAAGTTGAGGAGACTAACTTACTTGCCGTTACTTTCGAATGTAAACGGTCATGGTCAAAACATAGATTCAACGGTTGTAAAGATAGGGAAAGGTCTAGCAGTAATAAAGAGATGCTCTGCTTTTTTGACACCACACTCCAAAAAGCAAGTTCTACAGGCTCTAGTTTTGTCGAATCTTGATTATTGTCCAGTCATGTGGTCCAGTGCTGCAAGGAAAGACCAAGTTAAGCTGCTGCTGGCCCAGAACATAGCGGCATGTTTTGCTCTTAATTGCAATCAGAGGGCTGATATAAATACTATGCATGCCAGTCTCTCTTGGCTAAGAGTGGAGAAGAGACTGACTGCATCACTTATTTTTATAAGAAACACGGTGTTGAAAATCCCAAATTGTTTGCATAGTCAACTTACACACAGCTCTGACACAAGCTTATCCCACCAGACATGCCACCAGGGGTCTTTTCACAGTCCACAAATCCAGAACAAATTCAAAAAAGCGTACAGTATTATATAGAGCCATTATTGCATGGAACTACCTTCCATCTCATATTGCTCAAATAAAACAACAAACCTGGTCTAAAAAAAAAACGGATAAAGCAACACCTCGCAGCACAATGCCTCTCCCCTATATGACCTAGATAGTTTGTGTGTATGCATGCAGGCTACGTGTGCCTTTAAAAAAAATGTAGGTAGTTCTGTCTTTGAGCTGTTCTTGTCTATTGATGTTCAGTATTAGCTCATTCTGTAAAATGTTTCATGTTTTGTGTGGACACCAGGAATGGGGATCCTAATAAAATACCAAAAAATATAAGGAAATAAGTCCATTGAAATAAATTCATTAGGCCCTAATCTATGGATTTCATATTGCTGGGCAGGGGTGCAGCCATGGGTTGGCATAGGCCCACCCACTTGGCAGCCAGGCCCAGTCAATAAGGAGTTTTTCCCCACAAAAAGGGCTTTATTACAGACATAAATACTCCTCAGCACCACTCTACTACCCCCCCCCCCCCCCGAAGAAGCCAGATGTGCTGGCGTGGCTACACGTGGCCTGCAGTTGTGAGACCGGTTGGATGTACAGCCAAATTCTCTAAAATGACGACGTAGGGATCTATTAGTAGAGAAATTAACATTCAATTCTCTGGCAACATGCTGTTTAATCAGCTTCTTGATATGCCACATCGGTCAGGTGGATGGATTACCTTGGCAAATGAAACATTTTCAATAACAGGGATGTAAACAAATATGTGCAGAACATTTTAGAGAAAAAAAGCTTTTTGTGCGTATGGAACATTTCTAGGATTTAAAAAAAATGTCAGCTCATCAAACATGGGACACTTTACATGTTGCATTTATATTTTTGTTCAGTCTAATTAGAATGATGAAAGAGGATGGTTTCCATGTCATTCAGCGTAGAGCGGCCAAGCCGCATAAAACCCACGAACAAGTGACTGAACACGGTGACTGCTCGTGTTCAACGTGGGGACTTCACAGTGCACAACCCGGCACGGGAGCTGGGCCGTGCGAACTGCAAATAAAAGCGAGGATGGGCTTTCCCTCAGTTTCCTGCCACATGTGATGCACAGGGAATTAGGAAGTGCCAAAAGTTCAGATGCTTATCAAAACGTGGCTGAAAATACAGCAGTAAACTGCATGCAGATGTCTAGAAGTTTGCCTCCCCATTCACGCTCACATTTAGAGACGGGGAGCGATTTTAAAGACAGTTTAGAGTGGGTAATCGAGGGATGCTAACCATTAGATTATCCTACATGCACAATCGGGCCTGGTAATTAGGTCACCTGTTGGACATCCAATAGTGACCACATTTGCTCCTTTACTTCAGTGAATGGCACAAAATGATGCTCGAAAACGGTCATCTATTCTCATGTCATTGCATGCGTTTGATCCCGCTAACACCGTTTTCAATAAGGCATAGGGGCACTAACGCACACTAGGGCTAGGCATTACAGTAGGCCCAATCTCTGTCCATTCCACATGAGTAGAGTGACTGAAATTTGTTGCAAAAAGTAGCTACACAAGTCAGAGCGCTGTCTGCTGACAGAATGCCCGTTCGTGAATGCGGGAATTTGATTGTTAGACCAACGAGCAAAGATTTCTCATCTGAGTGGAGAAGTGCAACTGAAGCACAAAAGTCTGAAGTCAAGCAGAAGTTACAATAAGAAGCATTTTAGATCAGCATTTGCAAAACGCAGCAAGATATTTATTATGCTTCTCACCTCTCCCCCCCCATGTGAAAAACATAATTCTGGGTGAACACAACCCCTGTGATACAAAATCTGGTTACAGTAACCCATCTGCAAAGTGTCCTGACAATTGCCTGCAGTCTGTCATGTTTTCATTCAGGTGATTCTCCTCTATTCATGGGGCCTTGTAATGCACTCAGACAAGTTATGAAGTGCCTGTGTAAATCGTTCCTCTTCCTACAGGCTCTCTCTCTCTCTCTCTCTCTCTATACAGCCAGTCTACTCCTCACTGTCTTTTACAGCCCATCTATTCATCTGTCTCTCAGCATTTAAAAAATTGTTTTTAAAACATCAATATACCATTATTCATTCATTTCCCCTCCTCGCAATAACAAAACAAGGTCAGTGAAGAAAGAACAAAAAGTGCAAAAATGTTAGGAGGCTATTGGTTCAAACGAGCTCTTATGGCACTTCTACTTTGATGACAATAGGATTGAGGCAACAGTTTGTTTTCAAAACTATATTTTAATTCCTTTAAAAAAGGTGCTACAATTTCTCCACTATGTGGAAGCTAGGTGAATTGAATACAGGACTAGACTGCATTCAAAACAAAATCTCTCCCTCATCCAATTTCCCCATAACATGGAGACTCATGCTTGAGCCTTTTACTTTTTGTCCTCAGCTGTAAAGTGTTTTTTTGCTTGTTATTGAAAATATATTTAGACAGTACAATGACTCCCTACACTATTCAGTGCTTGTTTTCTCACAAACAGAAATTGGAACAGTGTAGAATTTTAGCAACCAGGAAATTACAGCGATTTCTACACTGGCCACTGAATAGTCAAAACAGCTTTCCCATTTTGACAACAGATACCGCTTTAGCGGGAGCAATAAATATGCGAATAAGACAGCCAATCACAACACTGGCGGGTATTCAACACGGTAAAACACTATCATTTAACTATTGCTGC
This sequence comes from Oncorhynchus masou masou, assembly GCF_036934945.1. Classification (NCBI taxonomy): domain Eukaryota; kingdom Metazoa; phylum Chordata; class Actinopteri; order Salmoniformes; family Salmonidae; genus Oncorhynchus; species Oncorhynchus masou. Next base: position 40,032,172 of record NC_088229.1, on the reverse strand, counting down.
AGATATATGGTCATTTTCTGAAATTACAACGCAAAAAATGTAAAGAAATCCTATTTGTAGCACCTTGAAGTAGCTTGAAGGGACAAACTGCAGTTCAAAGGGCAAGAGAAATGTAACCACTCAAATTCATACAGAACTATGGACGCAAGGACTGACCATCCATGAATTCAAAATGACAGTTTTAATCATGTTTTGAGGCTACCCGTGTTTAAGGCAAAGAAGCATATTCTGGGTAAGACAATTGAAGTCAGCGCAAGAGGCATTTATATTCTTTAAGAATCAATGGATATATACATAAGGAATTTAGTCAATAAATAGATGTAGCAAATCGCAAATTGCCCCTTTAAGTATGGCACTGAATATTACTACAGCTATGGTCGTTTACACAATAAACAAGTTACAAAACAGTGTCAAGTTTGATGATGGGAACTTCCATTATCATGGGGACCAAGGGTATGCCATAATATGCCAATAACATTTTAAGAAACTGTCCAAGCGTGTCAGTGGCTGAAAGTAGTGGTGTTATGCGTGAGCGATGGTTTCCACGCCAAGAGAGGAATTCTCAGCTTGAATGTCGGGCCCTCCACCTCAAGCTCAACAGGACTGAGCTGCTCTTCCTCCCGGGGAAGGCCTGCCCACTCAAATACCTCTCCATCAAATCGACAACTCTACGGTGCCCCCCTCCCTGAGTGCAAATAACTAAATAAGCTTTGTTGTACAATTAACGGACAATAAACTGCATTTCAAACAGTCAGGAACTATAATATAATGTAAAATTATACCTAGGCTAAATATAAGCCTTCCACAACCACATTTATAAAACACAGACTAGACAGCTTGCACATAATAGTATTGTGGCTAAAATGCAGCAAGCAGTACCACAATGCCGCACGCAGCAGAAACTGAGCATACATTTTCCCAGAATCATATTCATTGACACTGTTGGACCAAACCTCAAACGCAAATAGCGAGTTGAAAATGCTTGTTGTCAGAGAGGAAGAGGTGATCTTTCGCCTTTGCTGTTGTAAGTGGCAGGGGGAGGGGTCTTGGTGTCTGTGTTACGAGTGAGAAATTGCATAGTGCGCACAGAAAGAGCAAAGGAGACGAGACCAAAAATAAATAATTATCATAAAAAAATTTAAAAAAAACTTGATTCTTGCGATACAGGCATTTGGAACATTGCGCTAAAACACACAGTACCGGTCAAAAGTTTGGACACACCTACTCATTCAAGAGTTATTTATTTTGACTATTTTCTACATTGTAGAATAATAGCGAAGACATACAAACTATGAAATAACACATGGAATCATGTAGTAACCAAAAAAAGTGTTAAAATCAAAATATATTTTAGATTCTTCAAAGTAGCCACCCTTTGCCTTGATGACAGCTTTGCACTCTCGGCATTCTCTCAACCAGCTTCACTTGGAATGCTTTTCCAATCGTCTTGAAGGAGTTCCCACATGCTGAGCACTTGTTGGCTGCTTCTCCTTCACTCTGCGGTTCAACTCATCCCAAACCATCTCAATTGGGCTGAGGTCAGGTAATTGTGGAGGCCAGGTCATGTGATGCAGCATTCCATCACTCTCCTTCTTGGTCACATAGCCCTGACACAGCCTGGAGGTGTGTTGGGTCATTGTCCTGTTGAAAAACAAATCATAGTGCCACTAAGCGCAAACCAGATGGGATGGCGTATCGCTGCAGAATGCTGTGGTAGCTATGCTGGTTAAGTGTACCTTGAATTCTAAGATCTTCCTTTCACCTACTCTGCATCTCACAAAGACACGGTGGTTGGAACCAAAAATCTCACATTAGGACTCATCAGACCAAAGGAAAGAATTCCACTGGTCTAATGTCCATTGCTCGGGTTTCTTGGCCCAAGCAAGTCTCTTCTTATTATTGGTGTCCTTTACTAGTGGTTTCTTTGCAGCAATTCGACCATGAAGGCCTGATTCACAGACTTGAACTCCGTGAAGCATTTATTTGGGCTGCAATTTCTGAGGCTGGTAACTCTAATGAACTTATCCTCTGCAGCAGGGGTAACTCTGGGTCTTCCTTTCCTGTGGCGGTCCTCAGGAGGAAGTTTCATTATAGCGCTTGGCGGTTTTTGCGACTGCAATTTTCTGGATTGATTGACCTTCATGTCTTAAAGTAATGATGGACTGTCATTTCTCTTTGCTTATTTGAGCTGTTCTTGCCATAATATGGACAAATAAAGTACAAATAAAGAAACCCTTGAGTATGTGTCCAAACTATTGACTGGTAGTGTAAATAATTTAGAAAAATGGGATTGTATTTTTCTTCCCTTTTTCATTACAGGTAAAAATGGAAATCGACAACTCTCTGACTCAGTCTTCATCGGTTTCTTTCTTGAAAGCATTTTCCTATCCTGGAGTCAGACCTTGTGGAAATCTGTGGTAGAGAAGATAAATGTATGACAATTTAGCATAGACACTACATTCCATCTAGTGATCATCATGATTTTTATAGTTTAGGCATATAGTTAGCTAGTTGTGGTGTTACCCAGCTAACAATAATAGTCCTTGCTAACACTAATAAATAAGTTACCTGCATTGAAAATGAACTAATGAACTAAGTGTATTGACACAAGTAGCTAGCTAGCAAGCTAGTGTTAAGATGCTGAGTGTGTCTCACGTAATAACCTTGGGTAATGGATACCCCGAGAACAAGGTTAAGGGAAGATCAGACCATCGAGCCCAGTTAACGTTAGCTAGCTAGAGAGTAGCAACTATAGCATATTTCACCACCTTTAGCTAGCTAGCCTTGGTTAGAAAACTAGCTAGCTAAAAAAGAGAAAGTTGAACACCCCCTTTGCATGGAAAGTCTATTCTGTTTTAGGTAACACCATAGCTAGACTAATGGGCAAGCCTGTGTTGATGGGCAAGCCTGTGTCTCCCGTGTTGACGTTTTTTTGACCTACAACACTGTTCCTTTCGCTGCAATGTCTGGATTTTGTACACCGACTTTCTCGAACCCCATTCTTTGCACACTTGTTACATGTTAATGTCAACACATGGGCTTGTTTAAGGTGGTCGTTATTTTTGAGCGTGTTGTGCAGATCAATGTTCCCTCAAATTTTTGTTCAACACTGAGCAAATTTCAGGTCGGCTGAGCGCAAACTCGAATGTTGTGAAACTTTTGTGCAAATTCCTGCGTGCGTTTACAGTGAATTGAAGCTGTACCCACATTAAGTTACAGTTTCAGAAAGTGGTCAAGTAGGCTACTGTGGCTGCCAGAGTGGCCTGCCATAAAAAAACAATGGAGAAAATACATCCCATGACATTTTAATGTGGAAATAGACGTGTTATCATTCAGCCTACAGTAGCAGCCAATGTGTGCTTTTCAATGTAGGCCTACATTCCATGAGACTTTCGAAAGAAAAAAAAGTATGCAGAGCTTGACTGTAACCTGTTTATCCACTTGTCCGTCAGACAAGGAGGTGACGAAGGTTTGTTTTGTTTGATGCAAGAAACCACTTTACAAAAATAAAATTAATTATTATTCACATACCATTATTAGAGAGAATCAGACAAACGATGCTAACATGCGCCTATTGGCTACTAAGCTTATTCAAGCCCGTCTCAATACAAAACTGCTCCTTTAAGGGAAAAAAAGAAAATAACTCTTTACCCGACTCACTTTTCAAAGATGTATTGTGCCCTTGTAAGAAACAATCCCTCCCCCATTGTGCATGTTTACACAATAGAATCCTACTCCGATGTTCTGCCTAAAACAAAATCTCTTGTATAGTTTGTTTTGTTTCGGTATGTTGCATTGAAAGTGGCTAATATTGCGTTGACTTGATCACCATTCCCAATGTAAAGGGAAACGTTGATAGTGTTAACTAAGGCGGAAAACACTTAGAACCTTAGAAAATTTAGTTCAGATCAATCTTGTACTTCTCTGTGCGGGTTGACATTTATTCTGCACCAAGGAATCTCATCCAAACGTGAGACTGTTCCTCAACAGTGAAACCCTTGCAAGGTTACAGTGCATTCGGAAAGTATTCAGACCCCGTCCCGTTTAACAACATTTTATTAAGTTACAGCCTTATTTTAAAATGGATGAAATAAAATTCTTCATCAATCTACACATAATGACAAAGTGAAAACAGGTTTAGAAAGACAAAACAGAACTACCTTATTTACATAAGTATTCAGACCCTTTGCTATGAGACTCGAAATTGAGCTCAGGTCCATCCTGTTTCCATTGATCATGCTCGAGATGTTTCTACAACTTGATGGGAGTTCTGTGGTAAATTCTATTGATTGGACATGATTTGGAAAGCCACACACCGGTCTATATAAGGTCCCACAGTTGACAGTGCATGTCAGAGCAAAAACCAAGCAATGAGGTCGAAGGAATTGTCGGTAGAGCTCCGAGACAGGATTGTGTCAAGGCACAGATCTGGGGAAGGGAACCAAAAAAATATTCTCCAACATTGAAGATCCAAGAACACAGTGGCCTCCATCATTCTTAAATGGAAGAAGTTTGGAACCAACAAAACTCTTCCTTGGGCTGGCCGCCTGGCAAAACTGAGCAATCGGGGACGAAGGGCCTTGGTCAGGGAGGTGACCAAGAACCCGATGGTCAATGATAGAGCTCCTCTGTGGAGATGGGAGAACCTTCCAGAAGAACAACCATCCCTGCTGCACCCCACCAATCAGGCCTTTATGGTAGAGTGGCCAGACGGAAGCCAAACCTCAGTAAAAAAAAAGGCACATAACAGCCCACTTGGAGTTTGCCAATAGACACCTAAAGAATCTCAGACCATGAGAAACAAGACTCTCTGGTCTGACGAAAACAAGATGCAACTCTTTGGCCTGAATGCCAAGCTTCACGTGTGGAGGAAACCTGGCACCATCATGCTATGGGGATATTTTTCAGCAGCAGGGACTGGGAGACAAGTCAGTATTGAAGGAAAGATGAACGGAGAAAAGTACAGAGATCCTTGATGAAAACCTGCTCCAGAGCACCCAGGACTTCAGACTGGACCGAAGGTTCACCTTCCAAAGGAAGGACAACAACTCTAAGAACACAGCCAAAGCAACAAAGGAGTTGCTTCGGGACAAGTCTCTGAATGTCCTTGAGTGGCCCAGCCAGAGCCCGGACTTGAACCCAATATAACATCTCTGGAGACCTGAAAATAACTGTGCAGCAACACTCCTCATCCATGCATGTATAGAACTACTTGACTACAATAATCTCGGTTGACCAACAGCCTAACAATCGACCAGTCAACTAATTGGTGTCAGCCCTAAAACCATTATTCAACCAAGCTTTATAGGCATACAATTTGGCAAGCACGAATGACTCCCACATTCTCAACCATAACTTTTTTGAACGTGTCAATTTTAATTGATGGTTTATTAATTCACCCATTGTCAAATGCACAGTCAAATGATTCAACAATTTAAAGTATTTAAAAAAAATGTTATCGTTTCTGAACCCGTTTTGCCATCAAGACTCCAGAGCCCTTTATTGCAGAGATGTGTCAGCGAGGTGGTAGGTTATCAATTGGCTAACAATTATCACGTGGTTTGTGCAGGCAGAAATATTGTGAGTTGGGATGCTATAGGACACTTGAACACTTTGTAACAAGCATGGTAGCATAATTAGACTGCAATTACAGTGTAGTTATGAATTATTACAATTAATTACAATTCTTGTTACAGTGTAATTACTTATGTAATAAGGACCCCTTAAAATGAAGTGTTACCAAAAATGACAATTAAATCCATTTCAATCCCACTTTGAAACACAACAAAATGTGAAAAAGTTCAAGGGGGTGTAGATTACTATATGCACTATTATTATTATACTATTTACTTTGAATTAGTTATACTATTTCTATATTGATTACTGCGCTGTTGGGTAGAGCTTGCAATGTAAGCATTTCACTGTACTTGTGTATGTGACAATACAACAAACATGGCATCTTATGTCCAGCCAGGGCTGGCAGACATGAGCTGGCTGCATCTTTTTTTCTGTAAATATGTTTTTCATGGCATGGGTGTGGGGTGCATGCACCTATGTCATCATTGAAGACAATTAACCAACCAAATAAGATCCGCAGTGGGATCTAATAGTACATGTGCAGCCTATAGGATGTCACTGACAGTTGCAGTCATAAGACTAACTAGTTTTAACTAAGGTTCTCCAACTACAGTCCTGAAGTGCAGACTTTTAGTCCATCTGTACTCATCTCTATCACATCTGTTTCAAAAGACCAACTAAGCATGATCGTATTCAGTCTGGGCCATATGAGGTGGAAGGCCTTATCAGGCAGTAACTTACGCTCGAAATCAGACTCGTCGGACCCGTCTTCGTCTCCATTTGACTCGGTTTGCATCGGCTCCCCATCAAACATCACTCCTTTCCCGAGCTTGACAGCAGCACCCGCACCATCTTGGCTTCTGGTGTCCCGCAAGCGCGTGAAATATTGCACGGCGAATTCCACCAGGTCCGGTGGCCTCTGTCGAAGCACCTCCACCGTGTAGCCTTGCAGCAATTCCGTCAATCCCACCGGTATCTCGATACTCATGACTGTGTTTAGATGGCGCTACCTAACTACAAATATGTTCAGGTATACTGTGTTTTTCTTACAAAAATATAAATGTAGCTAGCTACGAATTCTATCAGTCCATGAGTAGCACGCTAGTTAGCTACTGCTACTGTGAGATAGCTGACACTGGTAATAGCGTCAGAGAAACTGGGTTAGCTTGCTGACATTGATGAGCAGTTCACCGGAGAGGTTGCTTAGTTTAGCCAGCTAACACAATGTCCAAGCAAATAGTGACACTTCTTTTTGTCGAAGGGAGGTCGGTCTTGTGTAAAGAATGAAATATGACCAGTGACGTTAGCGTTAGTTTATGATATCTGACTGAGCTGTCAAGTTGGGTTAGTTAGCTCGCTCGCAAGATGCTTTTATGACAGCTGACCCGTAAGCGTTAGCACAAATGATAACGACCGTTAGCTGGTTCCCTCGCTGGCCTCCCTGTTCTCTTTATTTCGCCTCCTCTTTTTCGCCCGTCTCCTTGCCAGGGTAGCGGCTCAACCCCTCCGGCTAATGGTATAACGGATCAATATCAACAGCACGGAATAATTGACCTAGCTAGATAGCTAACTAATTATATCCAATCTGAGTTAAACTAGCTAGCTGATTAGCGAACAGACGACGTAGCTACTTACTTATGTTACACCAGCTAGCAAACTATCCAGCTAATTTAGCATATAATTAATGATACTTTGGAGGGTGGGACTTGTGAATGTAAGTTAACTTTACCTAGCCAGGTTAGCTAACAGGTTTGTTCCGATTAAAGAAACTAACTAGAACATATAATTAAATAGCGGAGGGCTGACTTAGTATTATACGCATAAGTAACGGCGGTTTTAGCTAATAGATCACGTTACTTTAGTTAGCTACCGGTAACTAAACTAGCCAACAAGCTGGCTAGCTAGAAGCGTCTGATGTTACGATTGCAGTCAGTTCAGACAATCCGAAACCGGTGTATCCTAAGCTCCTGTAAACAAGGAGCGTCAGGGACAACCTAGACGTTACCTTGAATCCAAATTACCCAGTGTTTCAAAAAAAAATGTGTGGTATGTTGGTATCGTCACTTGTGATATTCGGTAAATCCGTTTCTGCCTACAGTTGAGGCTCTTCTTTTTTCTTTTTTTTTCTTGCTCCACCACACGAGCGTTATTGTCGGGGGCGTGGTCACTCTACAGGGATAAACGTAAGACACGGTTGATTGACCAATCCCCTCGAAGACTCATGACGCGCAAGGATTTATCGCGTTCATTTAAGGCCGAAGGGGCGTGCACAGAGGAGGACGATGAAGGAGGGGGCGAAAGACGCTGACCAGTGACGTCTGTCTGAATGGGCGCGTTCGATATTGCAGCCGGCTTTAAAGGCGAGTAAAGATTGACTAATCGACAAATCACCGTGCATCAGAAATAACTACTCAGTATTGTTTGTAGATCACGCAGTCCGTCAAAATTTACCCATGAAATATCATGGTTTTGATGCTCTCGAACACGGCCTTAGAGTGGCGCACCAAGCATATCAAAGGGAAGGGATTGGGAACACAATTGTGTTCAATGCATTTCAATAAGAATATACAGTGTATTTGTTTTTATTTCAAGATAACAGTATTTGTATTACCTGTAGTTGGCCCTGTCTGATTTATTGGGGTCCAACAGGTAGGCCCTGTTTATTTAGGCCCCATATATTTTGACCATATTTGGCCTATATGGGCCAAATCAAACAGACCCTAGTTGTGGCCTTTCTTACAACTGTGTTAAGAATCTCCCCACATAATCACCAGAGCCAATTCATGCATGGCTTTCCCACATGTATGCAAAATGTTGTATGGCAAATATAATGCAGCCTATTCCTTGTCTCCCTTACCTCAGAGGCATAGGTAAAGCCGTTGCCATGATCACATTGGAACTGGTTGACTTCAAATCCTCAGATTAACCGACCACTTGTAGGAGAGTCTTGCCTTGAGTCTCCCTCTGGTGGATAAAGTAGTACAATAGCCAAAGAGTATATAGTTATGCTACAACAACAGTGTTGTTCTGAACAATAGTTCCCAGGCCCTGTAAAATGAGCTACATAATACTAGTGGTTAATCTCTATGGTTATACAGTGATTAATTCCCTGGGGAGGTTAATCTTTTGGCACAGGCTCTGTTTTTTTTTACTGGGTAAAAATGATGCAGCACTGAGAATGATTGACAGTGACAGATGGGGATCCAGATGTTTTGGGCCTCTCCAATTGGCTCACAGCGCTCCTTGTTATTTATTTATTTTTTCGAAACAAGGCTTTAGTGTTTTTCGTTACGGTAATGTGGGTCCCAGCAGTCTGTGTATATAGTGTGACAGTCAGGCCTGGCTATTCATGACTGTTTGTTTGTTGATTGCAAGAGAACCAAACAGTTGAATAAGGTGGACACAGCCAGACTTACTAATGCTGTGTTCATCATCACAGACATCCATTCTGCATTTACCATTATATTGTGCTCCCAATATGGCATCAGTGGTGTCAAACCCCATATCATGAAATGACTGGACAATTTACAAAATTGCTTTATGGAACACTACAATTCTGTACTTTGATATGGCGTGTTACAATATGATATTTTTTTACATGTATAATAAGTATTTGTTTAATGTTTTAAATGTTTATCTATGTGAGTTGTTTACAGAAGTCCAGAGAGGACATATGAAGAAAAACAAAAGCACTTGTGTCGAGATCACAACTTATTTATTTCATGATCCCAACATAAAAAAAGTTGTTTTTTTGAGATCATGCTTTCATTTGTGTTTGGAGCTCATTATCAGTTCATAAGTTAGAATGTTAGCAAGCTAATTGTCCGTTACCTTGATCTAAGAGCTCTTGGGGAATCTAAGCCCTTGTAGGGCATTTAAGCCCTGAACATGCCTGACAGGCAACACTGTCTCCCAGGCTGTATGCCACCCCCAAGACCACAGCCAATCGCATGCAAGCAACACCGCAGCTACAGTGCCTTCAGAAAGTATTCATACCCCACCCATCGACACACAATACCCCATAATGACAAAGTGTAAACATGTTTTTAGAAATGTTTGCAAATTGATTGAAAATGAAATACAGAAATGTCATTTACATAACAAAGGGGTTGAATACTCAAGACTCAAGACATTTCTGCTTTTCATATTTTATTAATTTGTAAACATTTCCTAAAACACAATTCCACTTTGACATTATGGGTTATTGTGTGTAGGCCAGTGACAAAACAAATCTAATAATATTTACATAGTGGGTGAGCTTATCAGATTCAATTTCAGCCTCGGAGCTTGATCAGATTCAATAGCAGTCTCAGAAGCTGATAAAAATCAGGATTCTACCTTGTAGGCTGTTTCATAGGTAAAGCTCCTTGCAGGCAGATTAGCAGTCAGTGCATTATGTATATGATCAAGACTGGTGCGCTCTATTCCTGGCAGGCTCACCTGATTCAATAGTAGCCACAGGGGCTGTTAAATCAGGATGCTGCCTAGTAGGCTTCCTGCAAGGAGCTTTACCTATGAAGCAGCATCCTGACATCAGCCTCTGAGGCTGCTATTGAATCTGATCAGCCTGCCAGAAATGGAGCTCAACCCCCGGATCAGATATGCATCTGCCTATAAAGCACTTTGACAGCTAATCTGCCTGCAAGGAGCCTTACCTATAACACAGCCTCCAAGCCAGCATCCTGACTTATCAGCCTTTGAGGCTGAAATTGAATCTGATCAGCCTGTCAGGAATGGAGCTCACCCACTGTAAATTTAAATATTATCCACAAAGCATGAAGTGTCCCTTTTAATTATAGACATATCACTTATGCAAGTTAACAACCAGCATAGATAACAAGCTAGCTTGCTAGCTATCTATCTAACAAGACTACGTATCTAACTAGCTGGCTCACAAGACAAAATTAGCTGTGTTGTTCCTTACATGCGTTTGGCTGTGGTCTTGGGGGCGGCACGCAGTCTGGGAGACGGGGATGCCTGTCAGGCATCGTTCACGGCTTAAATGCCCCGCATTGTGTTACATGTTTTTTTTATGTATGTAAATTGTAAAATATTTTGTCTGTAACTTATTTGTTGTTGTGTGTCGGACCCCAGTAAGACTAGCTGTCGCCATTGGCGTTGGCTAATGGGGATCCTAATAAATTGTAAAAAAAAAAGGTTATCTACGCAGCCACACGGCTCCTTGATGAAGTGGTTATCATGCATCTAAACAAATTAATGGCTAATGCATAGTACTTTTGATTATCTTGTGATCTCGACTAAACAACTTTTGTTATGTCGTGATCATGAGTTAGTAAATTGTAATCTTGACATAATGAGGGAACCATTTATTTGTATTCATATGTCCTCTCTGGACTTCCGTAGTTGTGTCTGTTGAGTTAGAATCAGAAATGCCAGACAAAGCCCTTTACATGGCTGGGAGAAATGTGGCATTATATCTCCATCTATTGGCCAAAGTGTAATGTTATTGTGTAATGTGTAATTTACTATAATAACCTACTTGCTGATGCCTGGGCGATCCTCGATGAGAATCTCATAATTTCCCAGCTATCAAACAGACAAGCATCTCTCCCTTCCCACCATCCCTGATAATGATCACAGTCAACAGTTTAGAAAAGAAAACGAGGCAAGGAAATAGTTCAAGTCAGCTCAACAGTCAAGGTTTATTTATAACATTGTTTGAATAGGTTTTAGCTAGTTTAATAAGTTGCTTGTTTCACAGTGGTCACACGTCATTTCAATATATATCATAGAACGTATACAGCAGTTAGTGTTCAACAGTTTTTTCAGTTTGAGGAATACAAATGACAGATCCTTAATCATTGTTCCACCATCTTTTCAGTCTCTCATCAACATCTTGCATGTAACCAAAACCATCATTTGCACCAGACCTAGGTCAAATACATGCTCTATGTCCAATACTGTATTTGAAGTGCACTCAATTAACTTGGTGTTTGCACTTTTGGGACTATTTCATTGGTTCCATTGTAGGCAAGCCAAATCAAGTGCAGCTAATCTAGTTGAAAGTATTTATCTATTTGACCTAGTAGGTCTGCAGGGAACACCTACTGTATGAGGTGATTCAAAAATAACTTTTGATTGGCTCCAGGCCCTGTCTAGACTGACTGCTGCGTGGCTTGGCTGATTCTAGTGGGTCACATGAGAATGTAGCTTAAGCCCTTCAGCAATGTTCAGTCAGTCTTTAAGTGAGCAAGGAGTAGAAGTTATTTTCACATAGGTCATGGGAATAAGGCACAACGCAACACGAATCACACACCAAAATAAACTACACTTTTAATAGAAATGTGGTTTGTTCAAGTAGATTCTTGGTCAAATCAAATTGTATTGGTAACATACATGGTTAGCAGATGTTATTGCGAGTGTTGCGAAATGCTTGTGCTTCTAGTTCCGACAGTGCAGTAATATCTAACAGTAATCTAACAATTCCACAACAACTACCTAATACACATACATCTAAGTAAAGGAATGATAATATATACATATACAGTGGGGCAAAAAAGTATTTAGTCAGCCACCAATTGTGCAAGTTCTCCCACTTAAAAAGATGAGAGGCCTGTAATTTTCATCATAGGTACACTTCAACTATGACAGACAAAATGAGAAAAAAAATCAGAAAATCACATTGTAGGATTTTTAATGAATTTATTTGCAAATTATGGTGGAAAATAAGTATTTGGTCACCTACAAACAGACCTGTAACTTCTTCTTTAAGAGGCTCCTCTGTCCTCCACTCGTTACCTGTATTAATGGTATCTGTTTGAACTTGTTATCAGTAGAAAAGACACCTGAAAATATCCTGATCAAAATACATATACTATAAATCACAAGTCTGTATGTAGGCAGCAGCCTCTTTGTGTTACTGATGGCTGATTAACAGTCTGATGGCCTTGAGATAAACAGCTTCTATCAGTCTCTCAGTCCCAGCTTTGATGCACCTGATGGTAGCAGGGTGAACAGGCAATGGCTCGGGTGATTGTTGTCCTTGATGATCTTTTTGGCCTTCCTATGACATTGGGTGCTGTAGGTGTCCTGGAGGGCAGGTAGTTTTCCTACGGTGATGTGTTGTGCCGACCGCACCACCCTCTGGAGAGCCTTGCGGTTGTGGGTGGTGCAATAGCCGTACCAGCAGGTGATACAGCCCGACCCGATGCTCTCAATTGTGCATCTGTAAAAGTTTGTGAGGGTTTTAGGTGACAAGCCAAATTTCTTCAGCCTTCCTGAGGTTGCGCTGTTGCGCCTTCTTCACCACACTGTCTGTGTGGGTGGACCATTTCAGTTTGTCCGTGACGTGTACGCCAAGGAACTTAAAACTTTTAAGGACTGCTGTCCCGTCGATGTGGTTAGGGGGAGCTCTCTCTGCTGTTTCCTGAAGTCCACGATCTTCTCCTTTGTTTTGTTGACGTTGACTGAGAGGTTGTTTTCCTGGTCAGATTGGGTTCCAAGGGCTATTTTCTTAGAAACAGACCTTGAGTCTTTGTGGACGCTACAAAGCACACACTTGAAGTAATGATGGCCATCTAAAGCCATCTAAAGCTCATTTCCTGCATTTCTACGAGGGCTGTCCCCGACAAAAAAAAAATTCTTATTCAACCAAGAGTAGTCTTTTCTTTAGACCAATCAATTGGTCAAAATGTTCAAATGTGTATTTTTCCATTTATAGACCCAACCTATGTGTTTTAATTAAGTGCCATTAAGCTCCTGAAGTTGCCGGTAATAGGCTACACCAGCAATCGGCAACCGTTTCAATTTGGAGTGCCAATTTATCTGACCATTTCTACCAATCTGTGTTATGATTTTCATATGCACAGTTTAATTTAGTTTATAATAGTCTTTGTATCTCAAAATCATTGTCTGTGGTTAATCTACTTTCCAAATCTAAATGAAAATGATACAAATCAAAAAGTAACTTTTATTGCCATTGCCAGCTATGTAAAAAATGGCTATGTAAAGCCAACACATAAAAGCAGCCTGCAGGTAGAAAATATCCTGATCAAAATACATATACTATAAATCACATTGGCTACACATGGCCTGTCTGCAATGAACTTGAAACATTGTATGAACTATCAACTGGGTCAAACTTGACACATTGTATAAAATATTATTGTCCCGAGCTCCAGTGAGCCGTCTCTGCTCAGGACAGAGACAGCTCTAGGCTATTTGTACAAGAGATAAGAAACAATCACATATTTCAGGACGTTTCCACTGGATCCCCAGAGCGTTACATTTTTCCCTTTCATACCGAGTGGCTATAAGGGAGAGAAAGGGAGAGAGCTGGAAATATTGTTCAAATAATTTTGAGGATTCTAAAAACAGACTAGGTTTACTTGCTATTTGAGTTAAAGAAGAATTAAGTTGAGAAGCTCCACAGCTCATTCATTCATCAGTGATGGTGAGTTAAGAAAATCAGAAATACTGTCAGATATCCCCAACTGGGCATTTTTAAGCCTAAATTTGCACACAAGCCGGGTGAACTAGTGCTACTTCTATATTTGTAAACAGGTGTGAGTCCTGACTCAACATATAAGGCACCCAGACCTTATGAAAGTTGCACAGTATAGCCTTAATCTGGAAAATAAATCAAATCCGCCATCCATTGTGACATTGTGGGAGGATAACCAACCTTCCAATTCATGGCAATGCATTTCTTAGCCACTATAAATGCTAGGTTACACAGTTTCTTCTGAGAACAGTCTCCAGTATCAACATTTCCAAGCAAACAAAACCAGGGAGAAGGGAGAAGCTGCAGACATGCTGAGATAAAAGAACATACTCTTTGCCAGAATTCAGCCAGCCTTCACAAGACCATAACATGCAAATATGTCCCCTTTTGTGTATTACACCTCCAGCAGAGGAATGACATTTCTGAGTGCATGATATTCAGTTCCACAGCTATATTGTATGTTTGTTCTCTGGATGGTTAAACTTCAGTAATTTATGTCTGAGATTATATGACCATGAGCGGGCATTCTAACATATCTGCATCCATTCATCATCATCAATAGAGTCTTCCTCACATTTTTGCTTGACATGTTTTGTGTCATCGGGAAAAAACCATATCAACCCTTTGACACAGAATGGACTTCCCTGGTTGCTTGACCCTGCTGGGACCCCTGTCACCATCTGATCCTGCTCAGATGAGGCATGACAAATAATTATCTCCATGTAGATGTACATTTATACATGATATTATCCAAGAATAGAATCAATGGTTCAATAATTGAAAGTGCACAGATGGCGCTTTTTTTTTGCTTAGGAGGAATGACAGTGTCCTTTTTGAGTCCAACTCGCTCTATCAGTAGACTGTAGGTTGCATGGTACTGGTACTTGGAGCCGAGTTGTTACCTGTGAATGAAGCTCTGTACGGGGCAGGGATTGGGGACCTGGAGCATTGTATACAGAAAAGCCTGTCCTTCCCACATTGGTAACAGGTGGCTCTGTTCGGACACGGGGACCTGAATGTCACTCTGCCCTGGCTGGATCCCCTCCTTCCCCTCTCAGAAGCTGTTGGGGCTGGGGATGGCTATCTTGTAGGATACAGGGAGTTGTGTAAGGCTTTTCAGTTCCACCCACATCTATTTCACCCCATCCAGCATGGACTCATCTTGTTTTGGTGACATACGTGGGTCCTTGATTGTTGTTGGTAGCTCATCTGAGTCAAACCAGGACTATATGCGCCGAGCCCAGAGTTTTGCGTTACTGTCATGGCCAATGGTAGCCTTGAAGTAGGGCTCATGTACCACCACTACCTGCTGTGCTTGAGCCAGGGTTCCAGGGTCACGGTTCATCACCTCATATGCTACCCTTTGATTTTTAAGTCCCTGATTTTTAAGTCCCTTAATAAGGAAAGCATTGGTGGCAAGCTGTCCTGAAGTACCAAGCCAACACCAGTATATGCAAGAGAAACTAGGCAGTTGACATCCTAGACAAACTCAGCAGGTAGCCTAGTGGTTAGAGCATTGAGCCAGTAACCGAAAGGTTGCTGGATCAAATGCTCGAGTTGACAAGGTACAAAATCTGTTGTTCTGCCCCTGAGCAAGGTAGTTAACCAACTGTTCCCCAGGCGCCGAAGACGTGGATGTCGATTTAGGCAGGCATACTGGTCAATTCGTGGAATTATCCAGCAACTTCGCACAGCCATTGAAGAGGAGTGGCAGGGTGGCCTAGTGGTTAGAGCGTTGGACTAGTAACCGAAAGGTTGCAAGTTCAAATCCCCGAGCTGACAAGGTACAAATCTGTACTGCCCAAATCTGCCCCTGCCCCTTGAAAATAAGAGTTTGTTCTTAACTGACTTGCCTAGTAAAATAAAGGTTAAAAATAAAGAAGAAAAAAAAAGTGAGACAACATTCCACAATGTTATGATATGAAACAAACAGACAATAATAATATCAGTCCGAAAGATCAAATTCTCAGTTTATGCAATACAAACTTCATAAAAAGGTTTTAAAAACAGGTTATATTTCACTCAATGCATAATTAATATAAACCACCAATATATTTCTTAGTCAAACAGAACCTTGAGGAACACCGAAATTTACAGTTGATTTGTCAGTTGATTTCCACAGAGACAAACTGATATCTTTCCGACAGATAAGATCGAAACCTGGCTAGAACTTGTCAGTTTAGACCAATTTGGGTTTCCAATCTCTCCAAAAGAATGGTGATCGATGGTATCAAAAGCAGCACTAAGGTCTAGGAACACGAGGACAGATGCAGAGCATTGGTCTGACGCCATTAAAAAGGTAATTTACCACCTTCACGAGTACAGTCTCAGTGCTATGATGGGGTCTAAAACCAGATTGAAGCATTTCGTATACATTGTTTGTCTTCAGGAAGGCAGTGAGTTGCTGAGCAACAGTTTTTTAAATTAAATTAGAGAGGAATGGTTTAGTTTAGTTGGAATAGGGTCCAGTATACAGCTTGAAGGTTGAGACGCCAAGACTATTTTCATCAAGGTGTCAAGAGATATAGTATTAAAAAACTTGAGTGTCTCCCTTGATCCTTGGTCCTGGCAGTGTTATGCAGACTCAGGACAACTGAGCTTTGGAGAAATACGCAGATTTAAAGAGGAGTCCGTAATTTGTTTTCTAATAATCATGATCTTTTCATCAAAGAAGTTCATGAATTTATCATTGCTGAAGTGAAAGCCATCCTCTCTTGGGGAATGCTGCTTTTTAGTTAGCTTTGCGACAGTATCAAAAATACATTTTGGATTGTTCTTATTCTCCTCAATTAAGTTAGAAAAATAGAATGATCGAGCAGCAGTGAGGTCTCTTCGATACTGCACTGTACTGTCTTTCAAAGATAGTCGGAAGACTTCCAGTTTGGTGTAGCGCCATTTCCATTCCAATTTTCTGGAAGCTTGCTTCAGGGCTCAGGTATTTTCTGTATACCAGGGAGCTAGTTTCTTATGACAAATGTTTTTTGTTTTTAGGGGTGTGACTGCATCTAGGGTATTACGCAAGGTTAAATTTAGTTCCTCGGGTAGGTAGTTAACTGATTTTTGTACTCTTACATCCATGGGTAGGTGCAGGGAGTCTGGAAGGGCATCTAGGAATATTTGTGTTGTCCGAGAATTTATAGCAAGACTTTTGATGATCCTTGGTTGGGGTCTGAGCAGATTATTTGTTGCGATTGCAAACGTAATTAAATGATGGTCCGATAGTCCAGGATTATGAGGAAAAACATTAGGATCTTCAATATTTATTCCAGAGTATGACTGTGGCAGTGAGTAGGTCCAGAGACATGTTGGACAAAACCCACTGAGTCGATGATGGCTCCAAATGCCTTTTAGAGTGGGTCTGTGGACTTTTCCATGTGAATATTAAAGTCACCAAAAATTAGAATATTATCTGCCATGACTACAAGATCCGATAGGAATTCAGGGAACTCAGAGAGGAAGGCTGTACACCTCCCAGGAGGCCTGTAAACAGTAGCTATAAAAAGTGACAATTGTAGGCTGCATAGATGTTATGACTTGAAGCTCTAAAGACGAAAACATTGTTTTTTTGTTTTTTTTGTAAATTGAAATTTGCTTTCAGAAATGTTAGCAACACCTCTGCCTTCGCGGGATGCGTGGGGGATATGGTCACTAGTGTAACCAGGAGCTGAGGCCTCATTTAACAAAGTAAATTCATCAGGCTTAAGCCATGTTTCAGTCAGGCCAATCACATCAAGATTATGAACAGTAATTAGTTCATTGACTATAACTGCCTTGGAAGTGAGGGATCTAACATTAAGTTGCCCAATCTCTTTCAATAATGACAGGAATGGAGGAGGTCTTTATCCTAGTGAGATTGCTAAGGCAAACACCACCATGTTTAGTTTTGCCCAACCGAGATCGAGGCACAGACACAGTCTCAATGGGGATAGCTGAGCTGACGACACTGACTATGCTAGTGGCAGACTCCACTAAGCTGGCAGGGTGGCTAACAGCCTGCTGCCTGGCCTGCACCCTATCTCATTGTGGAGCTAGTTTGAGGCCTGTCTATGTTAAGCACCCCCGAGATGTTTTATCTATAATTTCTCTTCATTATTTTTCGTCATATGACAAAGATTAAAACGGATTTGCCAGTAGATTGTCGACTCATGATGATGACTGCTAGCTAAGACTTTGAAAGTAAAAAAAGGGAAAGGGGATACCTAGTGTGGCGGAAGAATCAGAATCAGTTCGAAAACATAGATTATTAAGATGTCTTATCTGTATAATATGCATATATGATATGCTTGTTATTGGAATGTATCCCTTTGGACTCTGGTGTTGGCAGTTGCACTTCCTCCCTCAGCTGGGGCTCAGTCACCTGGGGCTCAGTCACCTGGGGCCCAGAGAGGGGAGAAGTCAGGCGTGTCTTCCACATGTCTATGGTGCTATGCAGAATATCAGAAAGAGAAGAGGACAGGAGGGAACATTTGTCTTCATATGTGAATGTGTCTTTACCTATTCTCAACCATGTGAAGGGATGGCGTGATTGATGGGGAAGCATGTACTTGTCTCCACAATGTCTGTGAGCCAGTCACTCCCTCCTTGGGGGAGATAAGGTCTGAGAAAAGATATGGGGTAGTGTCTGGAACCATTGTATGTCATCTCTGATGTCGCACCTATCCTGTGGGAGTGTATGACCTAGAGGCTCACTCCCCTCAGTGAGCTTGTCCAGTTGTGTGGTCAGGAAGTGGTTTTACTTGAGAGGGGAGTATCTGGAGTTGACAATTGATTTATGCCATAGAATGAATTGGTGTTTCTATGCTATGAAGTACCAGGAAAGAGATCATAGCCTCATCTTAGCTGCCAGACTAAACAATAAAAACAGTCTTCATAGCAAATGCTATCTGGCGGTATACTCCTTTCTCATATATCAAGTTTCATCTTGTGACCCATTCCATACAGCTGTTATTTGTGAAGAAGACTAAAAGGGCGTATCTTTTCTATAAAATACATTTTGTATTCTTGGCATGTCAGAGCTACTCGCCACAACACTTGGAAGTGTTGAGCCGACCAGCCTCATCATCATAGAAGCAATTGCTCTATGCTTTTCTTCTTAACACGTTTTGAATAAAGTAATATCCTGATTGGTGATTGACCTTGTCTCTCCTTGTTGTTGATTAGAATTTCCACCACACCAGTCAGTTGTACAACTGAATGCCTTCAATTGAAATGTGTCTTCCTCATTTAACCCAACCCTTCTGAATCAGAGGGGTGCGGGGGGCTGCCTTAATCGTCATCCTAGTCTTCGGCGCCCGGGTAACAGTGGGTTAACTGCCTTGCTCAGGGGCAGAACGACAGCTTTTTTACCTTGTCAGCTTGGGGATTTGATCCAGCAACCTTTCGGTTACTGGCTCAATGCTCTAACCACTGGATGTTGACATGATCAGTCCAATCAAAGCTACTGTACATATAACGTGATTTGACGTCATTTTATCTGTGGCCAATGACTTTGAGCCTTCTTGGAAGGACACTTGTAATATAACTCTATGGTAGGACCCAAACGGCTGAAATTTTGGATGTCTACCCTTACTAAGGACATAAACTTCACGATGACGTACTGTCCCCATGAGTGACACAACACTGAGTCAATCACGGCGCAATGCTCCTATTTTTTGCTGGCTTGCCCCACCACCACAGAAAGCATCGAGCTAGGCTGAAACACCTGCATTTTGGAGCTGGCTTACTCAAGAAAACCGAAAAGAGTATGTGTATTATCTCAATTATATATATTATTTTTTACATCGTTTTCAAACTGATATGTGACATGTATTAATGCCAAAATAACATGCAAAGCAGGCAAGACCAAAAAAAATATATATATCTATATTATTTTGGTTTGCAAAAAATGTGGGGCTTAGCCCCACCTGCCCTGAACGACAGGTCGTCACTGCATACAAGCAATGGCAATGATCGCAAGTCTGTCATAAAGTGGCTAATAGGCTAGCGCACGTTTGTCAAACACAAGGCCCGCGGGCTGAATAGGACACACAAGGGAGTATAAATAAGTGAACAGTTGAGTCATCTACTTTATGAAATTACAGCCTGATGAGATCACATTGGTGAATTCAACAACAATTGCACTGCTTCGTGTGTCCCAGTGGAGGGAACGTGTAGACACATGCCACTGTCCTAGCCAGGCTACTGAAATGTTGCAGTCTAGCTTTGGTTTTTGAAGCTTGACATTTAATAACCCATAAAACAAAACGCCATGCAAATGAGAAACATGTAGGCCTATTACAGCAATATTTGAGCATCAGCCTTGATACTCAACAACAATACATTTTTACAGCACCATGCAACTGTACTGTTGATCCATGCAGTGCACACAAATGTTACAACAACCTATAGCTAGGTTTTTGTTATTTGGAGTTATTCAATATTTTTTAATTAGCAGCAAGAGGTCGGCAAATATTATTTAGCTTATTTTGTTTAAATATGTTAAAAGGCTACAGTTGAAGTCGGAAGTTTACATACACCTTAGCCAAATACATTCAAACTCCGTTTTTCACAATTCCTGACATTTAATCATATTAGAAATTCCCTGTCTTAGGTCAGTTAGGTTCACCACTTTATTTTAAGAATGTGAAATGCCAGAATAATAGTAGAGAGAATGATTTATTTGAGCTTTTATTTATTTCATCACATTCCCAGTGGGTCAGAAGTTTACATACACTCAATTAGAATTTGGTAGCATTGCCTTTAAATTGTTGAACTTGGGTCAAACGTTTCAGGTAGCCTTTCACAAGCTTCCCACAATAAGTTGGGTGAATTTTGGCCCATTTCTCCTGACAGAGCTGGTGTAACTGAGTCAGGTTTGTAGGTCTCCTTGCTCGCACACACTCTTTTAGTTCTACCCATAAATTTTCTATTGGATTGAGGTCAAGGCTTTGTGATGGCCACTCCAATACCTTGACTTTGTTGTCCTTAAGCCATTTTGCCACAACTTTGGAAGCATGCTTGGGGTCATTGTCTATTTGGAAGACCCATTTGCGACCAAGCTTTAACTTCCTGACTGATGTCTTGAGATGTTGCTTCAATATATCCACATAATTTTCCATCCTCATGATGCCATCTATTTTGTGAAGTGCACCAGTCCCTCCTGAAGCAAAGCAGCCCCACAACATGATGCTGTCACCCCCTTGCTTCATAGTTGGGATGGTGTTCTTCAGCTTGCAAGCCTCCCCCTTTTTCCTCCAAACATAACGATGGCCATTATGGCCAAACAGTTCTATTTTTGTTTCATCAGACCAGAGGACATTTCTCCAAAAAGTACAATCTTTGTCCCCATGTGCAGTTGCTAACCATAGACTAGTAGTAGCTGGTCCCCTTCCTCAGTGGTATGACGGCTGTGTGGTCCCATGGTGTTTATACGTGCATACTATTGTTTGTACAGATGAACGTGGTACCTTCAGGCATTTGGAAATTTCTCCCAAGGATGAACCAAACTTTCTGAGGTCTTGGCTGATTTCTTTTGATTTTCCCATGATGTCAAGCAAAGAGGCACTGAGTTTGAAGGTAGGCCTTGAAATACATCCACAGCAACACCTCCAATTGACTCAAATTATGTCAATTAACCTATCAGAAGCTTCTATAGCCATGACATAATTTTCCGGATTTTTCCAAGATGTTTAAAGGCAGAGTCAACTTTGTATGTAAACTTCTGACCCACTGGAATTGTGATACAGTGAATTATAAATTAAATAATCTGTCTGTAAACAATTGTAGGCAAAATGACTTGTGTCATGCACTAAGTAGATGCCCTAACCGACTTGCCAAAACTATGGTTTGTTAACAAGAAATGTGTGGTGGTTGAAAAACGAAAAACGTCTCCAACCTAAGTGTATGTAAACTTCCGACTTCATCTGCATATACAACCTCCTGTGTACATAAGTGGACATTATAAAGGGACATATTTTTCTTATAAAACAATGGCCAGTTTAGGTCATAGTTTCATTTGTTTTTATAACAAATAGGCTAAGTCTGGCCCATGAATTCATTGTGTTTTTTCAATATGACCTGTGCTCTGATTGAGTTTGGCACCCCTGGGCTAGAGTATCTATTTATGTAGCTAGCTATTTATTTAGCAAGCTAAAATCACAGAGCCGTTAGCTAGATAGCTGATAGAAGGATGTCATTGTAGCAGTGGGTGAGTGCTCCATCTGTTTTCGGTGGCTCCATCTCGAGGTGCAGGTGTCGTTTGGTTTACTGCCAATATGTGAATCATTTTGCTAGCTACTTATGCTGAACTTGAATGACTGTTATCCACAGTTAGTTGTCAGTCAAATGTATTTGGTATCGATCAAATGGGTGGGCGGGCAGGCAGGCTAGTTCCCATTCAGTTGTCAAAACGTGTGTTGGAACAAGCATGCATTGGAACCGGCTACTATTCACCATCGTTTATCAGTTACTATATGTCATTCCCAAACATTCTATGAATTTATCAAAATGTGAAAATTAACATATCTAAGTGCTCGCTTGTCAGAATTTATTTTTTTAAAGTGTAATATTCTTCCTGGGGAGCATATGAACAGATTTTAATACGTTTTCATGTTGCTTAAAGGCTGTCAGTTCCATTTTAAATGAACACTATGGCATTCAGTTACAACACAGTGTGCTTTTTCCGGCATGCTGGTAAGTAGCTTGCTAGTAAAAAGACACAACCCAGATGAAGAGGTTAGTTACCAGCAGAGGTGGGACCAAGTCATTGTTTTACAAGTCACAAGTCTCAAGTCTAGGCACTCAAGTCCCAAGTCCTAAACTCTTGAGTTTTGAGTCCTAAACAGGTCATAATGTGCTCTTCACCAAATGTAATACCATTTCGTATTTTTAACAAGAGTAATAGTTAGTATATTATTTACATTGATTTAAAAATATATATATTTATTACTTTCCAAATACACATAATTCCATGGAAATACATTGGAAGCCATGAGAAAGACCCCCCATAGCGATCGAGGATCGCAATCGGGCGAGGGAGGCTTGTACACCATCACCCAACGCACACACACCCCCTCTCTGTGTGTGGTTAGAGTAGGCTAGCGTATGTTAATGGTTTCAGGAACTGCAGTAACATCATGCAGGATTTAGGCTACCAACTGCCTAGCCATTTGTTGCTCAATCTTGGGTGCAATGATCACGTTCCCGCACTGACTGACTGTGTGGAGGTTCATTGATTTAACGTTACGTTAGCCTACATGCTACACAAGCAAAGTTATATATAGCTGTCGGCTATATTAGCCACGACTTATCGTTCTTTGTGCAGCTTCAAATGTCGAACAAAGTTGGAAGTTGTTGCTCCTCCGTCTGTAATTTTCTTCCCACATGTTTTGCAAGTTGCAATCCATTTTTTTGTTGACTATTTATATTTGAAAATAATAATTTGGGGTATCATCTTTCCAAAGGGTCCGACTGAATTCACCCACCGACATTCCTCTGCACTGCCACACGCAACTTTTTCTCAGCTGCCACAATTTGATTGACTGCTGCCCGATTCAAACTGTAATCTGAACTTCTTAAAGAGAGTTGATGCGCTGTACACTTTTTTTTTAATAGCATCATTTTTAACGTTTGGGCTTGGGGAGGTTATCGAGTCAAAAGTCTAGTTAAGTCCAAGTTAAGTCACGGGTCATTGGTGTCAAAGTCGACTTGCAAGTGATCATATTTGTGACTGGAGACTGACTCGCTTTCATGTTCTGCTTGACGCTATCTTTTAAGCAAAGCTGTATGATGTGCACACGCGCTGACGGTTTTAAGGCGTATTTACATATTGTAATGACCTGACTAGATCATAAATGAACAATTGTCCAGACAGAGGCTTGAGTTTGCGAATTGACGGTTTATTAAACCAACTTTACACAGGCTACTGTTTGGGCCGTAGCACACGCCAAAAAGATGACAGATAACCCACAAGCCAATCATGACCTTCTCTTGGGAAGCCCAGACGTAAGAGAGAGAGAACAAGGCTGAACCTGGTCTTAACTTCCAATGCTCCACCCCCCTGCCCAACCCCCCTCCACGCCACTCCGCCAACCACCAGGATGCCCGGCATCAGAACATTCCAGGCATTCCCGTGATTGGCAGATAGCAGGTTGATTGACATGTCGGACCCCGCGAACACCGGGTACTGGTCAGTACAACACAACCACCTCCTAGCCTAACACATAACACACAGCTGTCTGTGCGGGTCGCTACAATATTTAAATTTGTTAAGATTACAGGACACTACCATTGGTGTATAACATGTCTGGCTTTACGTGATGTTGCATAAAGCCGGATACCGCCTGCCTCCTGAATCCATGCGTTTGACATGGGGGGAGGGGACCAGTAACTCTATGATCAACTTTGTCAATGTACCAGATAGTCATTTTTCGTACTTGGGTCAACCTACTATGAACTTGTTTGATCTGAATATTTGATGAAAAACATGATTTTCACGATTCGGGACCTTTAAATAAAAGTATAAAATGAAGCACTTCCGACACCAGTGTGGTGTTGGCTCCTTGGAGTTGACCAGCTCGCCTCTTCAGTACGTTAGCTTCACAGTTAACGTCACCACAGTTATCTTAGCCAGCTACTGTACCGTACCTGATAAGTCCCGTCTTGTTTCTGTCAGCTCCTCGTTGGTTGATGTTGGCGTGGGAAGAAGGAAACCACGACATTCTCTCTTTCTGCTGTTTATTGACAGTTTGTTAACCACACAAAGACGGACTAGCTCCAGCACGATAACTATGTGTTCCATGCCGGGGCCATCTGTCAAGTCAATCTGACACTCAAACAATATAAGAAGAGAGCTTTCATCCGATTGGCCAGTAAGCATCAATCATAAATGTAACAAGATAGGTGGGCTTTCCACTCATAACAATACATTGTAATCTGTATTCATCCAATGCAGACTATGGGGAACACCCATAAATGTTGATGTTGCAGGTGGTACCCTAAGGCCCTGTCACCTTCATAAATGCAGAGTCAACTGCAGCGAAGTGATGCCTTTGTCTGTACACTGCATCTACTGTATAATGGGTCAGAGCATGCCTCGTTTTACAGTGGCGCTCCAATGGATTCAGCCTTTTTTTCTGAGATGCTGCCATGGTAACGGGCAGCTTCTGGTCTTGGGCTGCAGCCACCAAAACCCTGCAGTTCTGACAAATAACCATTGGGGGCAGCAGTCTGGGGCGTTCAAAAAAGTCCAAGATGTTTGACTCTATGATCAGAAGATCTGAGATATGGAGGGGAGAACAAAGGCCAGTTGTCTCCACGGCAACACACAAAAGGGAGCGCCGCAGCATGGGGGGAATTCAACACGTTTCTGTCGGCCTGGTGATCACCGTGGTTACAAATTACAAAAATGCCTCTGTGAATAGCGCTTGGCCCAGCTCTCAGCATGGCTCTCTTTGAACTCAGTACAGGGAGACATGGCTGATATATGTACTATGACCTGCTGCCTGGCATCTGGGGCACAGCTGTTGTCTCTAATGTAGAGCCTGGGAAATCAGGACTTCCCTACAATGGCCCTAGGGGTCCAAAGATTACTGACAAGTTGGCATTAGTATTTCAAATGGTCAGTACAAATGTAGAAAGGCTTGAGGTTCATACAGTGGTAATACAGCATGGAGGGCAGGGTTGGTTGGGATGGGGGGGGTGCAGAGGAAGAGGAGACTAGGACCCCTGAGAAGGAGACGCAGGGAGACGCTCGGAGATCCAGACGGTGACTTCCTTGAGCACTGACGCTGCAGTCTCTGGGAGTTCATGGTGCAGGGCATGGTATGCTCCGTCATATACCTGAAAGAGAGAGAACACACACGATAAGCTCCATCTGTTACCTCTCTGTGTTTCCTATTTCTCACCCTCTCTGTTCCCCCTCTCTTTAGTGTGACAAGTTATGATGATGTATGGACTTGGAACAGCCAGTTAAACAAATAGAGAATGAAAAGAAAAAGAGAAGTTCAAGAGCAGATAAGATGGTGTCCATTCTAAATATACTGGCTTGTCTATATTAGTTTGTATGACTCAGTGTCTGAGCTATTCAGGTCTGTCGACATTTCTGTTTCGGCCTGTGCAGTGCTAGTCAGAGACATACACTACCGTTCAAAAGTTTGGGGTCACTTAGAAATGTTTTTGTTTTTGAAAGAAAAGCACATATTTTGTCCATTAAAATAACATCAAATTGATCAGAAATACCGTGTAGATATTGTTAATGTTGTAAATGACTATTGTAGCTGGAAACGGCTGATTTAAAAAAAATGGAATATCTACATAGGCGTACAGAGGCCCATTATCAGCAACTATCACTCCTGTGTTCCAACACCTGTGTTAGCTAATCCAAGTTATCATTTTAAAAGGCTAATTGTTCATCGAACCCACAAATGCTGATGCTCCAGATACTCATCTAGTCTAAAGAAGGCCAATTCTATTGCTTCTTTAAGCAGTACAACAGTTTTCAGCTGTGATAACATAATTGCAAAAGGGTTTTCTAATGATCAATTAGCCTTTTAAAATGATAAACAGGGATTAGCTAACACAACGTGCCATTGGAACACAGAAGTGATGTTTGCTGATAATGGGCCTCTCAAAAACAAGGACATTTCTAAGAGACCCCAAACTTTTGAACAGTAGTGTATATTTAACCATACCTTATATTTATCTAAATATATTTGATCTAAATATATGGCTCTGGTGCTAGTCCCACCTTGATCTTCTTGTCCGTGCTCGGGGCCTTGTCAAACATCATCTGGGACCCTCCGATGTCACACAGCTTGTCGACGTCGCCATGGAGAAGCAGGAAGGGCCAGGTGATGTCGGGGATCACTCTCTCGATCCGCTCCGACGCGGCTATCATCTGCATGGCAAATGACACACGTACCCCACCGTGATAGGTCAACTCGTCAGTGTCATATGCTTCAACCTGCAGGGTAAAGGAAGTGACTGTTGAGTGACCATTTCCCTTAGATCTTCACTGATAGTAACCCATAGGGCGCTTGGCTTTCTCAATATTGACCCATGATGTGCATACTACTGTATAGGATATGGTCTGATATATCAGATATGGTGGTGGGTCGCTGCTAAATTGTTGCCGCCACACCAAAATAAAAACTTCCAACCTTTTTCTAAATACATTTTCGGGACAGAAAAACGCTTTCAGTGTAAACTTAAACGACTAAAACTAGACAGAATGTACCTTCATTAGTCACGCCCCTGGACATTTTCCACGTTTTGTTGTGTTCCAGCCTGAATTTAAAATAGATTCAATTGAGATTGTGTCACTGGCCCACACACAACACCCCGTAATGTGAAAGTGGAATTGTGTTTTTCAAATATTTCTTACAAATGAAAAGCTGAAATGTCTTAAATCAATAGGTATTCAACCCCTTTGTTATGGCAAAACTAAATAAGTTCAGGAGTAAAAAAAAAATGCATAAGTCTCATAAGTGGAATGGAATTACTCAGTGTGCAATAATAGTGTATAACATGATTTTTGAATGACTACATCATCCCTGTAACCCACACAACCAAATTATCTGTAAGGTCCCTCAGTGGAGCAGTGAATTTCAAACACAGATTCCACCACAAAGACCGGCGAGGTTTGCCAATGCCTTGCAAAGAAGGACACTTATTGGTAGATCGGTAAAAATACAGAAAACAGATATTGAAAATCCCTTTGAGCATGGTGAAGTCACTAATTAAACTTTGGATGGTGTATCAATACAACCAGTCACTACAAAGATTCAGGACACCTTCCTAACTCAGTTGCCGGAGAGGAAGGAAACAGCTCAGTGATTTCACCATAAGGCCAATGGTGACTTTAAAACGGTTACAGAGTCTAATGGCTGTGACAGTAGAAAACTGAGGACGGATCAACAACATTGTAGTTACCCCACAATACTAACCTAAAAGACAAGAGTGAAAAGGAAGCATGTACAGAATACAAATATTCCAAAATATCCATCCAGTTTGCAATAAAGTAAAGTAAAACTGCAAAATCCAACAGCACATCACTGAGTACCACTCTTCATATTTTTAAGGATGGTGGTGGCTGCATCATGTTCAGCTTGTCGTCGCCAAGGATTAGGGAGATTTTTTTTGATTACAAATAAACTGAATAGATCTAAGCACAGGCAAAATCCTAGAGGAAAACTGAATTCCGTTTGCTTTCCAACAGCCCAAGGTGATAATAACATGTATTGAATCAGGGGTGTTAATACTTATGTAAATGAGATTTCTGTATTTCATTTTACTAACATTTGCTAAAATCCATTTGGAATTCAGGCTTTAACACAACAAAATGTAGAATAAGTCAAGGGGTATGAATAGTTTCTGAAAGCACTGATTGTAGAAAATACAATTGATCTATATATTTTTGAATAATATAACCTTTGACACCTAGAAATCACAAATGAAAGCTAGACTGTCAGGGAGAATCGAAAAGTCCCAAAACGATGAATTTCGGAGTATTTTTGGCATGGTTGGATTACTGACAGGGCACGCAGGGCACCGACTGGGATCCCCATTGGTTTTGTATTAATGTTTGAGCATAAGAACACAGAAATAGCCATGGCAAAATGCGTGGAAGTGCAGCAAATTAGTTTTCACCTTGCAACATTTTATCTCAGCTCCATGGAAACAGTTCCAGAATTGCAGGAAAATAGCTGAGGGAAAAATCATAATTTTTTTCTCTCTGTCGCCAATTCCCGACCGGTTCAAAACAGAGAGCTGGACGATCTGGATCTCAGTCAAGCCTCTATTGTGGAGCTGAGGATGCACACACACATTCCATAGACCAGACTTACCTGTGTTTGGTCCCGTGAAATCCATTTAGACTTAATCAAGCCCAGAGTGAGACTGGGCACAATGTGATTTGCGACTTTAGCCAGGAACACCTGTAGAACAAAGAGGAACAACCACAGAGATTACAAAGGCATGTATGGGGAGCTAATACAGCTCAGGTCAGTGGTCGTTAAAGGGATTAATGGAGCGGTTAACATTGGTGACAGGCTAAATGTGAGGGGATTGGGTGCAGGTGAAACCCCAGAAATAGAATTCCTAGAACGGGCATCCCCGTTAAAGAATAGGTGGGTAATGAGTGGATAGGAAGAACAGTCTATTTCTATGGGCAAAACCCACCTTGAAGGGCGTGGCAGACTCTGGGTTCATCCTAACCATAGGAGCGATCAGAGCCACGCCGGCAAAGTCGCTCGGTCGTGCACACGCCGTCAGAATTGAGATGGCTCCACCCTGAAGAAAAAGGAAGAGAAACGATGACGTCTTTTGTGATTTAAAGGAAAACTCCACCCAAAAACTATCATTTGGTATTTGTTTCATTAATCCATTGCTGATATCCCAAAATGTTTTGCATGTCAGCAATTAAGTTTTCAAGATCTATAACTTTCAAAATACAGAAATACAATTCAAAAGGCACTCGCACATCTGAGCTATCTTTGTCTTTACCAGCGTCGACCCTTACACTATCTTTGTTGCAGGTGTATGGTAACAATTGAATAACATGAAAGAAAAGAGAAACCCGTGCACGGCTCATACCGGCTATACACTGTGTATACCAAACATTATGAACACCTTCCTAAAACTGAGTTTCACCCCCCCTTAAAAGTCCTTCTTTAACCCATCTCCTCCCCTTCATCTACACTGATCGACGTGGATTTAACAAGTGACATCAATAAGGGATCGTAGCTTTTAACTGGATTCACCTGGTCTATGTCATAGAAAGAGTTTTGTATACTCAATGCATTTCTGTATTTTGAAAGTAATATATCTTGAGAACTTGAGTGCTGACATGCAAAACATGTTGGGACTATATCAACAAAACAATGGACCAACAAAACAAATATCAAAAGATTAGTTTTTGGATGGAGTTTTCCTTTAAATCAAATACGCAAGGGTAAACTAATTAGGAGTTACGCAACGGCTTCCTAGAATCAATCAATTTGGCACGGATAATTGTGGAGGGCTTTTGGGAGGCAAATTTGTTTGAACAGTGTTTGTCTGCCCTCTCTTTGTCAGATGTTTGAATATTCATGAGAGTGGGGGCCTCTATCGAGTGAGCCTCTAAAGAGATGGGCTGTTGAGAAAAACATTTCCCACCAGCGAATGAAAATGAAAGTCAAATGCACTGAACATCGCAAACTCGGCTAAATCTATATAGCGATAACCATACAATTTAATTGAATAAATATGTCTCTATGTAGGTGATCTCTATGTATATCTATACTCACTAATCGAGAGACTACAAACAAGTTGTTGATTGAGTAATGCTTATTCTGTTTTGTCAAATCCCATTCAGGGTTAGTTTCAGCCTGATTCAACTGTCTGTTCAAACAATGAGTGAACTGCAGTGAATTTAGGGAATCTTCCCTGCTAGTTCTGAGCTGTTATTGGAGGGTTTGATAGTGATATCGGCACCAAACGGGCCATGTTGGGTCACGGCCTTCCCATACCAAGAAAGGCTTTCTGGGGTAACGGCTCCTGACTGAAGGAGCCAAGAATGAATGGAGAGAGAGAGAGAGAGAGAGAGAGAGAAGCCTTTGGAGGGTTGGGCAGGAAGGCTGAGCGAGGGGAACAGAGGTGCTCTTTAAGGAATTGATTATACCAAGAGAGGCCTCCACCAGAAACACACACACACAAGCTCATCCCCTCTTGCACTGAGGGAAAGAATACTTGCATTGTGTTGCGTCCCCTCACACTATGAAGACTCTGATTGTGGTTATGTAAGGCGCTAACATACTGACATTACATAAAGGCCTAGCACTGAAGAAGTGGGACATGGAAGAGGGCCAGACATACAGAGCCAGGGGAGGAGAGGTGGAAAGAGGATGGAATGGGTCAGGAAATACAGAAAGAGAGGAGGAGAAGGAGGGACGGAGGGAGGATTTGGCCAGTAAAGGAGCAAGGGTCTATATTCACTAATCAGAACCGCAGTGAACGGTCAGTAGAAGAGTGGACAGTGTGGGCAAGGTTTAGCCTCGATTAGTGGGTACACTGGTGCAGTGAGGTCAGTGAGGGTCACCAGTCAATTCTGTCACGCCCTGATCTGTTTCACCTGTTCCTTGTGATTGTCTCCACCCTCTCCAGGTGTCGCTTATTTTCCCCAGTGTATTTATCCCTGTGTTTCCTGTCTCTCTGTGCTAGTTCGTCTTGTATGTTTATGTCAAGTCAACCAACGTGTTTAATCCGTTCTCTTTTTGATCGTCTTCCCTGGTTTTGAACCCTGCCTGACTCTGGACTACTTTCCCACCTGCCTGATCATCCTGCCTGCCCTGACCTTGATTCTGCCTGCCCTCCAGTACCTTTTGAACTATGAACTGGTTTTGACCCTTTTGCCTGTCCACGACCATTCTCTTGCCTTACCCTATTGGATTATTAAATATTGTAAAACCCCAACCATCTACCTCCTGTGTCTGCAGCTGGGTCTCGCCTGGTGTCATGATACATTCATCAGCTGCCAGTGCAAGTATTGCAGTAAAGGATTATTTGGGACCACATGTATCTGGACTAGCCTGTTTCTGGATTAAGGTTCTCCTCTGTCATCTGAAACATGCCATTTGTGTTGACTGAGACCACATGCTTCCGGGCTTTAATGTCGATAATAGTGGTGGTGGAATTTGCCCCTGACACAGGAAATGCCCAATTTGACACTGCTCATACATTACAGTCTAATGGGTTCTAAGCATGGCTTGTTCATAGACAGTTGAAGTCGGAAGTTTACATACACTTTAGCCAAATACATCTAAACTCAGTTTTTCACAATTAAGAATGTGAAATGTCAGAATAATAGTAGAGTGATTAATTTAAGCTTTTATTTCTTTCATCACATTCCCTGTGGGTCAGAAGTTTACATACACTCAATTAGTATTTGGTAGCATTGCCTACATTGTTTAACTTGGGTCAAACGTTTTGGGTATTCCTCCTGACAGAGCTGGTGTAACTGAGTCAGGTTTGTAGGCCTCCTTGCTCGCACATGCTTTTTCAGATCTGCCCACACATTTTCTATAGGATTGAGGTCAGGGCTTTGTGATGGCCACTCCAATACCTTGACTTTGTTGTCCTTAAGCCATTTTGCCACAACTTTGGAAGTATGTTTGGGGTCATTGTCCATTTGGAAGACCCATTTGTGACCAAGCTTTAACTTCCTGACTGATGTCTTGAGATGTTGCTTCAATATATCCACATAATTTTACTCTCTCATGATGCCATCTATTTTGTGAAGTGCACCAGTCCCTCCTGCAGCAAAGCACCCCCACAACATGATGCTGCCACACCTGTGCTTCACGATTGGGATGATGTTCTTCGGCTTGCAAGCCTCCCCTTTTTCCTCCAAACATAATGATGGTCATTATGGCCAAACAGTTCTATTTTTGTTTCATCAGACCAGAGGACATTTCTCTAAAAAGTACAATCTTTGTCCACATCTGCAGTTGCAAACCGTAGTCTGGCTTTTTTATGGCTGTTTTGGAGCAATGGCTTCTTCCTTGCTGAGCGGCCTTCTGGTTATATCGATATAGGACTCGTTTTACTGTGGATATAGATACTTTTGTACCTGTTTCCTCCAGCATCTTCACAAGGTCCTTTGCTGTTGTTCTGGGATTGATTTGCACTTTTCGCACCAAAGCACGTTCATCTCTAGGAGACAGAACGCGTCTCCTTCCTGAGCGGTATGACGGCTGTGTGGTCCCATGGTGTTTATACTTGCATACTATTGTTTGTACAGATGAACATGGTACCTACAAGCATTTGGAAATTGCTCCCAAGAATGAACCAGACTTGTGGAGGTCAACAATTTTTGTTCTGAGGTCTTGGCTGATTTCTTTTGATTTCCCCATGATGTCAAGCAAAGAGGCACTGAGTTTGAAGGGAGGCCTTGAAATACATCCAAAGGTACACCTCCAATTGACTCAAATTACGTCAATTAGCCTATCAGAAGCTTATAAAGCCATGACATCATTTTCTGCCATTTTCCAAGCTGTTTAAGGGCACAGTCAACTTAGTGTATGTTAACTTCTGACCCACTGGAATTGTGATACAGTGAATTATAAGTTAAATAATATGTCTGTCAACAATTGTTGGAAAAATGACTTGTGTCATGCACAAAGTAGGTGTCCTAACCGACTTGCCAAAACTACAGTTTGTTAACAAGAAATTTGTGGAGTGGTTGAAAAATGTGTTTTAATGACTCCAACCTAAGTGTATGTAAACTTCTGACTTCAACTGTACATTAATGGCTGGTTTGCTGGACACAGATTGAGCCTAGTCTTGGACTTTAAATGGAGCTTCCCCATTGAGAACCTTTAGTCTTAGACTATGCTTAATCTGTGACGGGGAAACTGGCCAACATGCCTGTAAAATGCAAGGCCGTACCTCACTCCACAGGTTTTTCCATTACAATAACTTCCCAATAAAACGTCCTGTTTAAACATTTACTAAAATTGCCTTTATTCCGCTCCTATTAGAGCAAAGTTATCTAATTTGAACTGCATGTCAAACCTAAAGGAAGGCTGTCTAATTGTGCACAGCTGGTGGTGCATGAGAGAATCTAAAGGACGTTATCACAACGAGGATCTCGACGTATAGGCTATAGGTGGTTTCCATTGTTCAGGCGCTGTACAGCAGAGATCAGTCATAGAACAGCAAGAACAAGCAAACAGAGGCAGAGCAGCAGGGAAGGGAAATGAGGCCTGTAATGCTAAATACATCAAAACCCTTTTAAGGCCTGACTTGGCCCTGTTGGTATTTACATAGCTAGACTTTCAAAGGCCACCGTTTCCCATGAGCATAGACGCTGTGACAAGCTGTGATGTCAGAGCATCTGTGGTCATCTGAGTCACACCGAGTGTGTTGAACGAAGTCCTTGTATAATGTTTGTGTAATGGATATAGCCTCGAACTAACCCTGGCCCTATGACTTCTGAGAACTGTGTTGAGAGGTAAACACCATAGCTGCTGGCAATGATACAGCCTCAGTGTTTGGACAAGGAATAAACTAGAGACGGTACGGTACCATGGAGACATTTTACATTTGGGTAATTTAGCAGACGCTCTTATCCAGAGCGACTTACAGTTGGTACATTCATCTTACTACAGTGCGGTAGGACAACCACATACCACAGGCATAGTAAGGGCATTTTCCCTCAGTACAGTAGCTATCAGCAAAGTCAGAGCTAGTAAGAATAACAAACGTCTGAGTCAGTAAGGTGGCAAAGAAAAATCAAGTGCGAGTGTTAGTTCATGAATGTGACCCCAGAATTTTGACAAGGAAGATACGAGATACCTTCATTGTTTTTTTCACTTTTGTATATTATCTACCTCACTTGCTTTGGCAATGTTAACACGTTTCCCATGCCAATAAAGCCCCTTGAACTGAATGGAACTGAATGGAATACTAGAGAGGGTACCGTACCACAGAGTGGCCCCAGTCTTTGGTCAGCGAGCAGACTACAGAATGTACCGTACCATAGAGTGTCCGATGATGAAGATAGGCAGGCCGGGGTGTCGGGCCTTCATCAGATCAATGTGCTGGAGGGAGTCTCTGACAAACACCTGGAAGTCCTTAATATTCATCCGGTCTCCTTCACTCTGGCCATGGCCAACTGATTGAGGGAAAAGAGATAGATATAGAGGGAGAGAATGAAAGATTTAGAGGAAGATGTATGTATGTATGTATGTATGTATGTATGTATGTATGTATGTATGTATGTATGTATGTATGTATGTATGTATGTATGTATGTATGTATGTATGTATGTATGTATATGAGAGAGAGAGAGGGGGAGATTTAGAGGGGGGAGAGAGAGAGATTTAGAGGGAGAGAGAGATGAGGACAAGGCACCA
Source organism: Oncorhynchus masou masou (assembly GCF_036934945.1). Classification (NCBI taxonomy): domain Eukaryota; kingdom Metazoa; phylum Chordata; class Actinopteri; order Salmoniformes; family Salmonidae; genus Oncorhynchus; species Oncorhynchus masou. The sequence continues at coordinate 39,997,261 of NC_088229.1, read as the reverse complement.
TTGTAATTGACAGAGACCATAGAGGAATACATTTCCCACTCTACCCTTCATTACTCTCTGTACAGACGAGCCAGATGAGACGGAGAGGGAGAGCCATTCTCCATCTCCGTACGTGCCAATCCATCCTATGTTATCCTGCCAGCTGTCCCTCCCTCCTCCCATTAACTTCCAACACCTTGCTCTGAACATGCCGCTGAAGCTATGTGAAAGGTGCGTTGCCATGGCACCACGGCACCAGCTACAGTTTCAACATTCAGAACATGTGCCGTTCACCCTCTCTCCCTTTCCATCCTTTCACCCCCCCCACCCCCTCTCTCTCTCACTTGTTTCTCTCCCCATAATATCTTCCACTGATAATGGTGCAATGGAAGCCCATTGGTGTCTGTGAAGTGTGTGTGTGAGTGTGTGCATGCTCATATGTGTCAAAAATCCCACTCTCACCTAGAGATTTCAATATTTCTGTGATTACTTTGAAACGCGATGGGAAACATTGAGTTTAAAAAATAATTGTTGTAGACAAAATAAAGAAAAATCTCTTAACACAACATTTATTAACATTCATTCTCGTTACTGTATAATAACTTTGGGGGGGGGGATTCCATGTTAGTAAGTCAAGTTTTACTTTGATACAATATGAATCATTAATGAAGATGACATTCCCAGAGGTCTCTGAATGCTGTACACTGACATTCTAGGATCTGTCATTCATTAGATCACAGGGAACACAGAGTTCCAACTCTCATTTGGCGTTGACTCTTAGAGCTGTTGCTCAACTCAACTGGGACCTGCTCTACTTCACTATGAGACTGGGTGACACTCACTCAGTCACCATTCCTATTCTAAACTCAAACTTACAAACTGTTCTAGCGATAACAAACATATTACGCCGTGACATCACATTTGTCTATGCTAAGATTTCCACTGGTATTTTACTAGCAGTAAATGATGTGGCTGCAATGGGTAGTAGAACTTCTCCAGAATTTTTGGTGGCAATTCCTGTACCGTAAAATTAAGTGCTACCTCTGTGACTCTACTAAGAAGCTCTGCATGACAGTGATGTAGTCAAGTCTCTAAAGCCTCGAGTTGCCAAGTTGCTTTCCAACCATTTTTAAAAAAAGTCACATTTCATTACAGTTGCACATTTGTAATGCTGAAAGGATAATACAGCTATCTAACATTTGATGTTGCAGCTAGTATGTTGAATTACGCAAAAGAGAGAGATTTTCTGACAACCAACTGGTCGAGTCCAACCGGGCGAGTCCAAGTGGTCGAGTCCAATCGCTACTTGAGTCTGAGTCAAGTCCGAGTCCTGGACTCAAGTACTACAACACCGCTGCAGCGTGCTTTGGCTCACCGTGATCGTGCGCAAAGACGAGCAGGGACTGCTCCTTCAGGGTCTGGCCGATCTCATCGTACGGCCCAGAATGCTCTCCTGCCCCATGTGCCACGAACACCAGAGCCCTGCAGGACACGAGGAAGAAGAGTGAAGTCAGTCACATTTCATGCACACCTCTTGCACGATATTCAAATTAGTTGACGAGGGCACTCCGATTATTTTTGATTTGTCGCTAATTGAGTTGGCGAGCCCTCGAGCGGAAGGACGTCGTTGGGACTTGAGTCCACTCATCCAGTGACTAGATAGGGATCATATCAACAACGCTGTGAGAACATCCTCTTGATCGCCCATCGAGGGGTTTCGTCATAATAAAACATTCCACATCTTGTCTTTCAGTGAAAGCAGTTATCTGAACCGCACCGCACCCTTGTTTGCCCACAGAGCAGCAGAGTTAACTGGAACCAGACAGAGGTTGGAATCTACAATAACAGACACATAGTCATGGGAAAGAGTGGCGAACCAACTCCGCTTGCCAGTAAGGCTTTGGTTCCTGCTTATAACCAGTCTACAAAACGGAGTGAATCTCTCAGTCAGATGCAATTAGCCTGAACGTGTTCAGAGAAGGAGAGTGAATGGAAGAGATTGAGAGAGATGGAACAGAGGGAGGGAGAGAAAGAGAGGAGCTGTTCATCAAGCTAGATTAGTGGTTTCTCTGTTCCAGTTTCTCTCTCTCTCTCTCTCTTTCATTCTTTCATTCTTATTTCAGAGCCTCCGGCTAGCTAGAGATTGCCATGCACTTGTTGGCTGAGGAGCCGCTCATAGTGCGCCTTTTGTGTGAACATAATGTTCCCAACACACATGGGACAGTAGGGCTTCTATAGAGCTTATCTCAGTGGATTGTGGCGAGTATATTCAGTGTCTTGGGAATGGGAGTGGGGAGTTGAAATGTTCTCTCCCCCTTTCACTTTCTCCCTCTCTCTTTCTCTCCCGCTCCCTCCATCTATCTCGCCCTCTTCCTTTCTCTCTCCAAGGAATTTGAAACCCACTTGTCTCACAGAATGTGGCTTCGACCCAAATGCTGCCTCCAGCCCGAAATAACATAACGTTTTTGACACAGCATTCAACAAGCCATCTTCGTGAGACGCAGACTGAACTCTGACTAGTCACCCTGTATGGCGTAACAGTCTGTACGTGTGTGGTCGAGGGAGGGAGCGAGGGAGCGAGCGGTAGAGGTAGAGGTTGTGAATTGGCCAGGGCCTGAACACTGACGGCTTAATCACGTTAAGAGTCTGAGCCGCTCAACACTTAAGGGTCAAAACCCTCATTTAACTGACTACAGCAGGACTGGGGACTGAGGACAGCACAGGTGAATACTGCTACAACCAGAAGTGCCAAATGAGCATGTCTCGGTACAGATGTCATTTCCACTTTGATCACGGAAAATGTAGAGTAATAGACAGTGAGAAAGCCAGAGAGAAGGGAAGTGAGGGAAAAAAGCATTAAGACAAACATTCAAGCCTGCCTTGTTTGGTAGGGAATTGTTGTAATCCTGACTCCAAACATCAATAGTGTAATGACCCACTCAGGCTGTACATGTATATTTCACACATGCACTGTGTGTGAGGGATAATCTACGAGGGGCCATGTGTACTCAGGTAAATAGTGCACGACATGGAAGGAGTGGAACTGACCTTCGACAGAGTTATTATATTCCAGAGAACGCATAGAGCCCTGAGTTGTTTATCCCTTTTATACCATGGCTAGAAATTGACATACTGTATTTACCGCTAGATTGTATTCATTTTCCAGTAGAAATGTGCCAACATCCACTGAAGTAGCTATCAGGTTTACTAGCTAGCTAGATAGCCACATTAGTTGCCTTGGTAACCAAAGAAACAGACTTGCTAGCATAGCTAACCAAACCATCATCCTTGCTTGCTATTATGGAAATGGCATTCGACAATGCCAATAATGTTTTCAATTCGACTTTTGCTTTCAAAAGCAGCTCAAATATAGAACACGTAAGAATGAATTTCATATTCATGGGTCTATACCGTGCAATTACACTGTGCGTTATTTAAGCAATAAGGCCAGAGGGGGTGTGGTATATGGCCAATATACCACGGCTAAGGGCTGTTTTTAAGTACAACGCAACACGACTCGAACCACCCAGTTTATAAGTGTGTATTAATACGCATGTGTGAATTGGAAATGTGTTTTTTCCCTGTGTCTCCCTGAGACTCCCTCGGAGAGTGGGGTCACAGCCAGTGTCTGCCATTATCAATGATGACCCTGGAGCAATTAGGTTTAAGTGCCTTGCTCAAGGACAGATATTTCACCTTGTCTGCTCTAGATTTTGAACAAGCAACCTTTAGGTTACTGGCCCAACGCTCTAACTCCGTGTGTGTGTGTGTGGGGGGGGGTCTGAGGTTTAGTGAGGCCTAGACAGAGACAGGGGGGATTGGTAATTCTTCAAATTTCCAAGACATTTTTTGAAAGTTTAAGCTTATTTACTGCATTTCTATACAATTAAAAAATTATAAAATTCCCGGAAACTTTCCAGCCCGGAAATGGCGGCTGAACTCCTCAAACTGGTCCAACGCCGCATCTCCCTCTCTCCACACGGCGTTGGCCCACTCCAGGTCCTTCCCGGTGAGGCATGAGACGAGGGCGACCACCCTCTCACGGCCCGATGGAGCCGGGTGGACGGTGGCTAGGTAGAGGTCTAATTGTAACAGGAACCCCCGGCAGTTTGCAGCCCTCCCGTCGTACTCCTGCGGTAAGGAGAGACGAATCCCACTGGGTTCAGGCGGGAAAGGGGCGCTCAGGGAAGACCCTGGTTGTGTTGGTGGAGGCGTTGGAAAAACTCCCTTTCTCTCCCAGCGGTCCATTGTCTGGACAACGCGGTCCATGGTGGTGCCAAGATGGTGTAGTATTGCTGCATGCTCCTGGACGTGCTCCTCCACCCATATGGCCGGGGTACCTTCTCCTACTGACTCCATAGTTTCGGGTCAGTGATTCTGTAAGGGTGTTTAACTGGCGGCAGAGAAGTCAGACACAGGAGAGAAATAGCTGTGTTTCCAACGTACACATACACTTACAATAAATAATCCCTGACAAGGACATGAGGGGAAACATAGGGTTAAATACACAACATGTAATTTGAAATACTAAAGCTGATCTACCCATAAAATAATAATAATTAAATGACTGAATATCGCTATCTGCCAACCTTTACGCTACCCAGTTGGTAATTCGGACATGATTACTACAAGTTTAGATAGCTGGCTGGACTAACTAGACTAATTTACCAATCTAAAAGATATTAACTGAAATGGGCTAATTGAGTGTGTGTCGATAAGTGACATAAAACAAGAGGAAAACTGCGGATGCACAACCAAGTTTTGAAATTGCACCTTGTATATTCTACTACTCTAACTCTCAACAGTAAGTTGAGACCCCAACTGAGTAAAAATATATATTTACACTACTGGTCAAAGGTTTTAGAACACCTACTCATTCAAAGGTTTTTCTTTATTTTTACCATTTTCTACACTGTAGAACAGTAGTGAAGACATCAAAACTATGAAATAAAAAATATAAAATCATGTCGTAACTAAAAAAGTGGCAAACAAATCAAAATATATTCTAAATGTTTGATTCTTCAAATTGCCACCCATTTCCTTGATGACAGCGTTGTACACTCCTGGCATTCTCTCATCCAGCATCACCTGGAATGCTTTTCCAACAGTCTTGAAGGAGTTCCCACATATTCTGAGCCCTTGTTGGCTGCTTTTCCTTCACTCTGCGGTCCGACTCATCCCAAATAATCTCAATTGGTTTGAGGTCAGGGGATTGTGAAGGCCAGGTCATCTGATGCAGCACTCCACCACTCCAATTCTTGGTAAAATAGCGCTGACACAGCCTGGAGGTGTGTTGGGTCATTGCCCTGTTGGAAAACAAATGGTAGTCCCACTAAGCCCAAACCAGATGGGAATGTGTATCGCTTCGGAATGCTGTGGGCCTTGAATTCTAAATAAATCACAGACCGTGTCACCAGCAAAGCACCCCCACACCATAACACCTCCTCCTCCATGCTTTACGCTGGGAAATACACATGTGGAGATCATCCATTCACCCACACCGCGTCTCAAAAAGACACGGTGGTTGGGACCAAAAATCTCCAATTTGGTCTCTTCTTCTTACTGGTGTACTTTATTGGAGGTTTCTTTGTAGGAATTCGACCATGAAGGCCTGATTCACACAGTCTCCTCTGAACTGTTGATGTTGAGACGTGTCCCTTACTTGAACTCTGTGAAGCATTTATTTGGGCTGCAATCTGAGGTGCAGTTAACTCTAATGAATTTTTTAATATATATATTTATATTCACTTTTTTGGTTACTACACGATTCCATGTGTTATCTGATAGTTGGGATGTCTTCACTATTATTTTATAATTTAGAAAATACAAAAAATAAAGAAAAACCCTTGAATGAGTAAGCATTCTAAAACTTTTGACCGGTAGTGTATATGTTTAAAAAAAACATTTTACAGAGGTCCGGACCTCGGTGTCCTCATACAGTGAATTCAGAAACTCTACACACCCCTTCCACATGTTGTTATGTTACAGCCTGATTTTAAGATCAATTCATTTGAGATTTTTTGTTACTGGCCTGCACACAATACCCCATAACGTCAAAGTGGAATCATGCTTTCAAAATGTTTACAAATTAATTAAAAAGGAAAAGCTGAAACGTCTTGAGTTAATAAGTTAATAAGTTAATAAGTATTCAAGCCCTTTGTTATGCATAAATTCAGGAGTAGAAATGTGTTTTACAAGTCACCTAACAAGTTGCATAGACTCTATGTGTGCAATAATAGTGTTTAATGTGATTTGTTTCATGACTACCTCATCTCTGTACCCCACACATACAATTATCTGTAAGGTCCCTCAGTCGAGCAGTGAATTTCAACCACAAAGACCAGGGAGGTTTTCCAATGCTTCACAAAGAAAATCTAGTTTAAAATCTATGGCAAGACTTGAAAATGTTTGTCTAGCAATAATCAACAACAATTTGACAGAGTTTTCAAAAATGTTGAAAAGAATAATGGTCAAATGTTGCACAATCCAGGTGTGGAAAAATCTTAGATACAGTGCCTTGCGAAAGTATTCGGACACCTTGAACTTTGCTGCACTGAAAGTAAAGGGGCTGAATAATTTTGCACGCCCAATTTTTCAGTTTTTGATTTGTTAAAAAAGTTTGAAATATCCAATAAATGTCGTTCCACTTCATGATTGTGTCCCACTTTTTGTTGATTCTTCACAAAAAAATACAGTTTTATATCTTTATGTTTGAAGCCTGAAATGTGTCAAAAGGTCGCAAAGTTCAAGGGGGCCGAATACTTTCGCAAGGCACTGTATGTACCCAGAAAGACTCAAAGCTTTAAACTCTGCGAAAGATTTTACTACAAAGTATTGACTTAGGGCTGTGAATACTTATGTAAATGAGATATTTCGGTATTTTGTTTTCAAAAAATGTACAAACATCTTTTCACTTTGTTATCATACGCCATTGTGTATAGATGGGTGAGAAAAAAACATATATTTAAAACATTTTTAAATCAGGCTTTTCCAAGAAAATGTGGAATATGTCAAAGGGTATGAATACTTTCTGAAGGCACTGTATATAGCTACGGCCCTGTGTATACAAAGACAGCCAGATCTCACTGGTTCACAGCCCCCAGATTATTTATTGAAAGATCTGTCAATCATTGTAAAGGTGCCCTCCCCTCTCCCGGCACCTTTCACCTACTTCTTTTCCACCAGCAGCCCCTCACTCTCTAGCCTCTAAATGCCCAGTAAGCGATGTCATCAATGGACATGTATGGCAGAAGTTGCATGAATTTGATGTTGTAAACAGGCATTTATTTTATTTCAATCTTTAAAACCTGAGGCTGAATCTCACAGAATCTCTCGTCATAAAGGGGAGAATCCATAGGATAGCTTGTAGATATCTATACCAAATGTGCATTTTTTTATAGATGATGCCACCACACGAACAGAATGCCCTAAAAATATGTTATTATCTGCTTTTCCCAGCTCCATATGAGATGCCCAAACTAGCCTTCAGTCTAAACTATAGCTCATTGCTAATCAAACTACTATGAAAGTGCACTACTATAAACTGACCCACACTACTGTTAATAGAAGTATTTCAATTAGCGGTACTCTAGGGACAGATGGTGGTAATAATAACAATAACAATAAAATATGGGACTTATATAGCACCTAGACCACGGTGAGGATGGGGGGTACCGGTACAGAGTCAATGTATGGGGGCACAGGGTAGTCGAGGTAATTGAGGTAATATGTAAATGTAGGTAGAGTTAAAGTGACTATAAACAGGGAGTAGCAGCAGTGTAAAAGGGGGGGGGACAATGCAAATAATCTGGGTAGCAATTTAATTAGATGTTCAGGAGTCTTATGAAGCTGTTAAGAAGCCTTTTGGACCTACACTTGGAGGTCCGATACCGCTTGCCGTGCGATAGCAGAGAGAACAGTCGATGACTGGGTGGCTGGAGTCTTTGACCATTTTTAGGGCCTTCCTCTGACACCGCCTGGTATAGAGGTCCTGGATGGCAGGAAGCTTGGCCCCAGTGATGGTGCAGCTGTAGAACTTTTTGAGGATCTGAGGACATATGCCAAATCTTTTCAATCTCCTGTGGGGAATAGGTTTGGTGTGTTTGGACTAGGATAGTTCGTTGGTGATATGGACAGCAAGGAACTTGAAGCTCTCAACCTGCTCCACTACAGCCCCGTCGAGAAGAATGGGAGAATGGGGGCGTGCTCGGTCCTCCTTTTCCTGTAGTCCACAATCATCTCCTTTGTCTTGATCACATTGAGGGAGAGGTTGTTATCCTGCCACCACACAGCTAGGTCTCTGACCTCTTCCCTATAGGCTGCCTCATTGTTGTCGGTGATCAGGTTGTGTTGTGTTGTCGGCAAACTTAATCATGGTGTTGGAGTCGTGGCTGGCCATGCAGTCATGAGTGAACAGGGAGTACGGGAGGGGACTGAGCATGCACCCCTGAGGGGCCCCCGTGTTGAGGATCAGCGTGGCAGATGTGTTGTTACCCACCCTTACCACCTGGGGGTGGTCCATCAGGGAGTCCAGGATCCAGTTGCAGAGGGAGGTGTTTAGTCCCAGGGTCATTAGCTGAGTAATGAGCTTTGAGGGCACTATGGTGTTGAACACTGAGATGTAGTCAATGAATAACATTTTTTTCCAGGAGAGAAAGAGCAGTGTGGAGTGCGATAGAGATTGCATCATCTGTGAATCTGTTGGGTGGTATGCAAATTGTTGTGTGTCTAGGGTTTCTGGGATAATGGTGTTGATGTGAGCCATGACCAGCCTTTCAAAGCACTTAATGGCTACAGACGTAAGTGCTACGGGTCGGTAGTCATTTAGGTAGGTTACCTTGGGCACAGGGACTATGGTGGTCTGCTTGAAACACGTTGGCATTACAGACTCAGTCAGGGACAGATTGAAAATGTCAGTGAAGACACCTGCCAGTTGGTTAGCGCATGCTCGGAGTACACATCCTGGTAATCATTCTTGCCCTGCGGCCTTGTGAATGTTGGCCTGTTTAAAGGTCTTACTCACAGCGGCTACGGAGAGCGTGATCACACAGTCATCCAGAACAGCTGATGCTCTCATGCATGCTTCAGTGCTGCTTGCCTCGAAGTGAGCATAAAAGTAATTTAGCTCGTTTGGTAAGCTTGTGTCACTGGGCAGCTCGCGGCTGTGCTTCCTTTTGTAGTCTGTAATAGTTTGCAAGTCCTGCCACATCCAGCCGGTGTAGTACAATTAGTCCTGCATTGGCGCTTTGCCTGTTTGATGGTTCGTCCGAGGGCAGAGCGTTTTTTTTTTTATAAGCGTCCGGGTTAGAGTCCCGCTCCTTAAAAGCGGCAGCTCTACCCTTTCGCTCAGTGTGAATATAGCCTGTGGCTTCTGGTTAGGGTATGTACGTACAGTCACTGTGGGGACGACGTTATCGATGCACTTATTGATGAAGCCAGTGACTGATGTGGTGTACTCCTCAATGCCACTGGAAGAATCCCGGAACACATTCCAGTCTGTGCAAAACAGTCCTGTAGCTTAGCAACTGCATCAGCTGACCACTTCTTTATTGACCTGGTGCTTCCTGCTTTAGCTTTTGCTTGTAAGCAGGAATCAGGAGGATAGAATTATGATAAGATTTGACAAATGGAGGGTGAGGGAGAGCTTTGTATGCGTCTCTGTGTGTGGAGTAAGGTGGTCTAGATTTTATTTTTCCTCTGCTTGCACATTTAACATGCTGGTAGAAATGAGGTAAAATGGATTTAAGTTTCCCTGCATTAACTTCTCTGGCCACTAGGAACGCCTCTGCCTCTGGATGAGCATTTTCCTGTTTGCTTATTGCATTATACATCTCATTGAGTGCGGTCTTAGTGCCAACATCGGGTTGTGGTGGTAAATAGACAGCTACGAAAAATATAGATATAAACTCTCTTGGTAAATAGTATGGTCTACATCTTATCATGAGATACTCTACCTCAGGTGAGCAAAACCTTGAGACTTCCTTAATATTAGATTTTGTGCACCAGCTGTTGTTTACAAGTATACACATACCACCACCCCTTGTCTTACCCCGCCAGCTGTATGTTATTCGTGTTATCGTTCAGCCACAACTCGGGGATACATAATATATTACAGTTTTCAATGTCCCGTTTGTAGGATATTCGTGATCATAGCTCGTCTATTGTACATTGGCTAGTAGGAATGATGTTGGAGGCAGATTATCCACTCGCCATCGAATCCTTACAAGGCACCCCAACCTATGTCCCAGATATCTCTGTCTCTTTCTCATGCGAATCATGGGGATTTGGGCCTTGTCGAGTGTCTGAAGTAAATCCCTCATGTCCGACTAGTTAAAGAAAAAGTCTTCGTCCAGTATGAGGTGAGTAATCGCTGTCCTGATATCTGGAAGCTCTTTTCGGTCATAAGAGACGGTGTACAAAATAAATGACAAACAACTTGAAAAAACACACACAATAGCACAATTGGTTAGGAGACCGTAAAACGGCAGCCATCTCCTCCGGCGCCATTCTTATCAAGAGAATGGCGCAGTGACATGTTGCAGACTAGCCTATGTGACAGGAGCTGTGTGTGTGATGCGAGACAGATTCTCAATACGCCCACAAACAAGGAACATGATCACAATCACTAGTGGTAGTTTAGAAAACTAAAAAGTCTCGTGGTTAAGAGCCTTGTGTCAGAAACTGAAAGGTTGCTGGTTCGAATCCCTGAGCTGATTAGGTGAAAAATCTGTTGATGTGCCCTTCTTCACTCTGCTAAATTACTCAAATGTAAAATGAAACCAGAGCGAGGGTGAGAGTGTTACACTGCAGGCTCCATGGTTTGGTGTGACACTATAGTCCAGATGTTGTGTGGGCCTCTCTGTTTCCAGGGCCAACTCTCTGATGTAGTGGAGTCTGTTCCACTTTAGATGGCATGAGGGAGCAGGGGGCAAGCACAGGACTGTATAACTCCCTGAATGGAGAACATTAGGTTCTATTTTAGTTGAATCTATCACAGTCTCTAGCAGAGCATACATGTCCAGTTTCTTACACCTCACATGACATTTCATTTCACCTTGGGGTGGCCTCTGGCTCCCAGTAGCGGCAGAATAAGTGCTGTCCGTCGGCGTTGACGAAGTGCTTCAGGTCGGCGTAGGGGACACCTTGCGGAGTCCGCCGCGGATCTTCTGGTTCGGGCATGTAGACGCCTAGGACCCAGTCTGCAGCATAAACAGGGAGAAACAGATAGTAGGTTGATGCTGTACAGATATGACAGACCAGCGAAAAGTGACCGAGACATGCAAGTGACCAAGACATTCATTGTTTGCTATTTTTCACTATTTCTCCGGCTGGCACTCAGCAGAAAGCGACTCAGCGGCTCCAAAGGAATGTTTTCAATTCGATACAGCGACATAAGTCATGGAACCATAAACCTATGTTGAAATCTCCTCTCCCCAGGTGACTGTGGTCACATTCACCCTCCACTACAACATTCAACCTCCACTACAACATTCACCCATTCACCCTCCACTACACGTTTTATGGCAATGGCGAGTGCAAATAGGTTGCCATCTAGGCTATGTTACAGTAACAACAGGCTACAGTGCAGTCAAGGTGAGTGAGTTTTTATTTCACCTTTATTTTAACAGGGAAAACATATTGAGACCTAGGTGTTCTTGTACGATATGTTAGATTAAAGAAGAAAGACAGACACAATTGTCAAGTTCAATAATTGTACAACCTCTACATACTGGGTCCAGGGAACAGCCCAGCTAGTCGATTATCTATCAAACTGGACTCTAGGTCTCTTTTACAAAGGTGTATATACAACAAAAATGTAAGCCTACCCATTATACCCAAACGTGTACACATTAAAATACAAAAATACAGTCATGAGAATCACAAATACACCACCACAAATCAACCAGAAAAACCATTACATTCCGACACAAATAAGACCCCAATCAATACTTTAAATTACTGAACGGCACCAGAATATCAAGTTGAACATTTATTTTGAATTTAGTTCCAGCAATATGGTGCATTAAAACTAAAAGCAGATTTACCTAGCTCGGTGGGAGACCCGAGCAACCTCAATAGTTAACCAATCCTGTGAACGGTTAATCAACTCGGGTGTCTACACTTGAAAAGCATAGTTAGATAAGACAGACGTTTATGAAGAATGTAGGCTTGAATGAATGTCGTGGAAAAGGGTCGGCCAGTAAAAATAGACCGCACTATTTCCTAAGGTCTAGTTTCAGCTATTGCCTAATAATAACCTACGTCAAGTTTATGTAGGCTTGTGATTTTATCCAATGTGTGCCTTGGAATAGCCTATGAGTCAATTATCTATTGATGGCAGTGCCACGGATATAAATATTGGTAGATAGGGCCTAGATAGATTAAAGTCTCAAGGGACATGATGTGACAGTGTCGACTCACACGACCAGCTTTGGCGCTGTCATAAGAGGCGTAAAATAGCCTACAAAAAAACTCAACCTCCCTCCCCCATTGTAGCTGTAACAAATATTTAACCAGAAATGACAGAAAACCTTTGTTATTTTTGACAGGCTGAATGTGATATTTACATTGGGCCATATGGGTCCCCCGTCCACCTCAACCTCTGAATATTGTTTCAACCCAACCATGTTGCTACTTATAGCAATGTAACGAAACGTGACATTTTTGTGATGTAATTGGCATACCCGTCACATTTGTCACATTGTTATAAGGAGCAATATTGTATCTGTTGAAACAGTATTCAGAGGCTGAGAATGGAAGCAATGCATGCAGGACTTTTTATTTATTTTTATGATGATAAATGTCCAAAAAAAGTTGACCAACCTTATGTCCTGAAAGGTCTGTAAAGTTGCGCTTCCTCACAAACGGCTCTGCCTTCTCCGCGCTCTCTGCTGAGGTTGCGTGGCCGCTCGTAGGCTGAAGAATGTAGAGAGAGAGGCGTGCGCGAGGAAACATCAATACACACTGACTGAAACCCGTTTCCCAGTGGCGGAGGCACCTTCTAGTACCAGACCTCCTCTCTATCCGCTCTGTCCTTCTGCTGAGCCCCAAATGGGGTCTCCCCGCCCCCTCTCTCTTGCTCTCTCATTTCAATTTCTCTCTCTCGCTCTCTGTCTATATATATATATCTTTGTTTTGTTACATCTGTCATTCCGCATGTGTTCTGCATGTCCAGAGCAGAGCTGGTATTAGCTAGAGGTTATGGGGAAACCGATAATGGGTGAATCAAAATCAAATCAAATTTATTTATATAGCCCTTCATACATCAGCTGATATGTCAAAGTGCTGTACAGAAACCCAGCCTAAAACAGCAAGCAATGCAGGTGTAGAAGCACGGTGGCTAGGAAAAACTCCCTAGAAAGGCCAAAACCTAGGAAGAAACCAGGCTATGAGGGGTGGCCAGTCCTATGCTGGCTGTGCCGGGTGGAGATTATAACAGAACATGGCCAACACATTCAGATGTTCTTGAATTACCAGCAAATAGATTATGTTTTGCCAGAGGCCAAGAATAAACAGAATGAACATTTGTTGTTAAATGTTCTTTCAAATACTGGATTTGTCCCGTTTCAATTACAGATTGTTACGGTTGTGCAGCTCTGGAACATTAGATAGTCAGCCTTTTTTCTATGGAAATGGAATGTTCTCTCTCTTTCCCATACACATACACACAAGCTTTGCACACACACACACACACACACACACACACACACACACACACACACACACACACACACACACACACACACACACACACACACACACACACACACACACACACACACACACACACACACACACACACACACACACACACACACACACACACACACACACACACACACACACACACAGGGAGAGAGAGATTCCCACATAGAGAGAGAGAGAAAGTGAAAGAGCAAGTCCTGTTAAGCGCCATACCTATTGATCGCTTGAACACCTCAATGTGGTTGTACAGGTTTTTCTCAGCAGTCCCGATACTTCCACCAAGGCATGTCTTTCCAAAATATACTGAGAAACTTGCGAGACCTGCATTTTGCATTGACACAATTTTTTGTCTCGGTCACCATTATTAGTGAAACGTACGTTACATAGTAAGAAAACATTAGAGTACATAATGGAGAAAAGTAAAGTAATTATGATGCCCCGGAATGGTGTACATGGGTTTGGATGTGGATATTGTAGGCTAATACATGGGTAAGGATACAGAAACAGTCTTTTGTAACACTTTCTTGTGACACTGTTCCTTTAAGAGATACAGACAGCGTGCATATGGTGTTGACACTCAGAACGCTGCCTTCGGGTGGTTGAGCATGAGAAAACAACTTCCCTACACATCATGCTTCAGCATCCTGATCACAAGCTTTTAGCTACAGTACCAGTCCAAACGTTTGGACACATCTACTCATTCAAGGTTTTTTTTCTTCTTTTTATTTGGTTCTACATTGTAGAATAATAGTGAAGACATCAAAACGATGAAATAACACATAGTGAATCATGTAGTAAACAAAAAAGGGTTAAACAAATCAAAATATATTTTATATTTGAGATTCTTCTAAGTAGCCACCCTTTGCCATGATGACAGCTTTGCACACTTTTGGCATTCTCTCAACCAGCTTCATGAGGTAGTCACCTGGAATGTATTTCAATTAACAGGTATGCCTTGTTAGATGTACATGTGTGTCATTTCTTTCCTTCTTAATGCGTTTGAGCCAATCAGTTGTGTTGTGTCAAGGTAGGGGTTGTATACAGAAGATCCCTATTTGGTAAAAGACCAAGTCCATATTATGGCAAGAACAGCCTAAATAAGCAAAGAGAAATGACAGTCCATCATTACTTTAAGACATGGTCAGTCAATAAGGAACATTTCAAGAAGTTGAAGAAGTTACTTCAAGTGCAATCACAAAAACCATCAAGCGCTATGATGAAACTGGCTCTCAAGAGGACTGCCACAGGAAAGGAAGACCCAGAGTTAACTCTGCTGCAGAGGAAAAGTTTACTAGAGTTAACTTCACTTCAGATTGCAGCCCAAATAAATGTTTCACAGAGTTCAAATAACAGACACATCTCAACATCAACTGTTCAGAGGAGACTGTGTGAATCAGGCCTTCATGGACAAATTGATGCAAAGAAACAACTACTAAAGGACACCAATAAGAAGATGAGACTTGCTTGGGCCAAGAAACACGAGCATCGGACATTAGACCGGTGGAAATCTGTCCTTTGGTCTGGTAAGTCCAAATTTGAGATTTTTGGTTCCAACTGCCGTGTCTTTGTGAGACACAGAGTAGGTGAATGGATGATCTCCCCATATGTGGTTCCCACTGTGAAGCATGGAGGAGGTGTAATGGTGTGGGGGTGCTTTGCTGGTGACAATATTGGTGATTTATTTAGAATTCAAGGCACACTTTAACCAGCATGGCTACCACAGCATTCTGCAGCGATACGCCATCCCATCTGGTTTGCGCTTAGTTGGACTATCATTTGTTTTTCAACAGGACAATGACCCAAAACACACCTCCAGACTGTGTAAGTGATGGAGTGCTGCATCAGATGACCTGGCCTCCACAATCACCCAACCTCAACCCAATTGAGATGGTTTGGGATGAGTTGGACCACAGAGTGAAGGAAAATCAGCTAACAAGTGCTCAGCATATGTGGGAACTCCATTAAGACTGTTGGAAAAGCATTCCAGGTGAGGCTGGTTGAGAGAATGCCAAGAGTGTGCAAAGCTGTCATCAAGGCAAAGGGTGGCTACTTTGAAGAATCTAAAATCTAAAATATATTTTGATTTGTTTTAATCCTTTTTTGGTTACTACATGATTCCATATGTGTTATTTCATAGCTTTTATGTCTTCACTGTTATTCTACAATGTAGAAATTCATAAAAAATAAAGAAAAGTCTTTGAATTAGTAGGTGTGTTCAAACTTTGACTGGTACTGTACTACAGTAAATTAAAACTACATGACACAGCACATGCAGATAATATTGAACATTCAGTCATTATTTTGATTGACACTTATGGGCTGTTTTTTGTTTGACTACATTTCAAATTCAGTTGACCTTAACAAGGGCCTCAGGACCATTTTGAGAAATAAAAATATTACTTGTTCAACAAAATCTCTTAAAATACATTTTATAAATATTTATTAACAATTTCAACAATAAATATACAATCCTTTATTTAGCACAGAATAAGTAAATATCGTTCAATATAAAAGTTTACCCAAAGGTGTATCTATTTGGTTGTTGGAAGGTCATCGAAGTATATTATTTTGTTTCAATGTACATCGATCTAGGTGTCTCAAGGTTTGTGTGTCTCTTTGTGATAGTAAGAAAGAAACAATTTCAGTGTCCAAAAATATGAATACACAAGTATGAATGTCAAGCATTCTGAACTTGCTAATAAGTACGTCTCACAGGCGGCTGGTGGCCCCTTAATTGGGGAGGACGGGCTCATAGTAATGTCTGGAAATTATTGAATGGAATCGATACATTAAACTAAAATTTCCTTGTGTTTTATACTATACCCTTTTCTTAATCAAGGCTGGTTTAGCAACATCTCATGGGTACTTTTTTTAATATCCTGGCCATTAGCCTAATAGCCTATGAATTAAGCAGTTTAAATGATCTACTAAGAATGCTTTGAAATATTTTTGAGATTTTTTTGCCCTCATGCATTTTCATTATTCACATACCTGCATATGTTACTTAATTTCACTTTTCGAGTATTGCTGTGGTTTTAAAAAACAGATTGCTTGTTTTCCTATTAATATCAAGCCCTCCATAGGCTACCCTTACCATAGGTCTAGACTACTAAGGCTGGTTCAACAGCAATGCATCTTGTCTTTTTTTATCCTAGCCTTGCAAAGTAGCCGATCTATAAAAGGTGTTTAAATGAGTGCATTGAATTGAAAGTATATTGCACATCCTGAAACATACACACATATGTCTCCCTGCATACTTCATTTTCTCTTTTTCAAGTATCCATCCCCATCTTCAAATAACCCCTCTCCTCAGGTTACCAAAGACGAGCTCCTCCAAACTTATTTCAATTATTCTGTCCTATAATGCAGTATCAACGGTAGGCCTAGGTAATATTTTGCTTATTGAGAACGTGCCTCACACATACGATACAATTTACTGGAGCCTGACATGTTTTAAGTGCGATGCGTATAGACATGTAGGCTAGGCTCGTTGAAGCCAATTATAACAATGTTGACTGCCAACACTCCAAAAGGTTATTGAGCAAACACTGGATGTAAGGAACTTGTCTGTCGGCCCTGCATTAAAGACCACAATTTGTTTAAAGAAAATTGTGATAAATAAAAAAGTATCCTAGTTTAATTTAAGGACCAAAAAAATGACAGGTGTGCCACACACCCCTGAACATACAGTGCCTTGCAAAAGTATTCGGCCCCCTTGAACTTTGCGACCTTTTGCCACATTTCAGGCTTCAAACATAAAGATATAAAACTGTATTTTTTTGTGAAGAATCAACAACAAGTGGGACACAATCATGAAGTGGAACGACATTTATTGGATATTTCAAACTTTTTTAACAAATCAAAAACTGAAAAATTGGGCGTGCAAAATTATTCAGCCCCTTTACTTTCAGTGCAACAAACTCTCTCCAGAAGTTCAGTGAGGATCTCTGAATGATCCAATGTTGACCTAAATGACTAATGATGATAAATACAATCCACCTGTGTGTAATCAAGTCTCCGTATAAATGCACCTGCACTGTGATAGTCTCAGAGGTCCATTTAAAAGCGCAGAGAGCATCATGAAGAACAAGGAACACACCAGGCAGGTCCGAGATACTGTTGTGAAGAAGTTTAAAGCCGGATTTGGATACAAAAAGATTTCCCAAGCTTTAAACATCCCAAGGAGCACTGTGCTAGCGATAATATTGAAATGGAAGGAGTATCAGACCACTGCAAATCTACCAAGACCTGGCCGTCCCTCTAAACTTTCAGCTCATACAAGGAGAAGACTGATCAGAGATGCAGCCAAGAGGCCCATGATCACTCTGGATGAACTGCAGAGATCTACAGCTGAGGTGGGAGACTCTGTCCATAGGACAACAATCAGTCGTATATTGCACAAATCTGGCCTTTATGGAAGAGTGGCAAGAAGAAAACCATTTCTTAAAGATATCCATAAAAAGTGTCATTTAAAGTTTGCCACAAGCCACCTGGGAGACACACCAAACATGTGGAAGAAGGTGCTCTGCTCAGATGAAACCAAAATTGAACTTTTTGGCAACAATGCAAAACGTTATGTTTGGCGTAAAAGCAACACAGCTCATCACCCTGAACACACATGGTGGTGGCAGCATCATGGTTTGGGCCTGCTTTTCTTCAGCAGGGACAGGGAAGATGGTTAAAATTGATGGGAAGATGGATGGAGCCAAATACAGGACCATTCTGGAAGAAAACCTGATGGAGTCTGCAAAAGACCTGAGACTGGGACGGAGATTTGTCTCCCAACAAGACAATGATCCAAAACATAAAGCAAAATCTACAATGGAATGGTTAAAAAATAAACATATCCAGGTGTTAGAATGGCCAAGTCAAAGTCCAGACCTGAATCCAATCGAGAATCTGTGGAAAGAACTGAAAACTGCTGTTCACAAATGCTCTATCCAACCTCACTGAGCTCGAGCTGTTTTGCAAGGAGGAATGGGAAAAAATGTCAGTCTCTCGATGTGCAAAACTGATAGAGACGTACCCCAAGCGACTTACAGCTGTAATCGCAGCAAAAGGTGGCGCTACAAAGTATTAACTTAAGGGGGCTGAATAATTTTGCACGCCCAATTTTTCAGTTTTTGATTTGTTAAAAAGGTGTCACGAGTCCGACCGAGGGTGGTTCCCTTTCCCGGGCGGGTGGCGCTCGGCGGTCGTCGTCACCGGCCTATTAGCTGCCACTGATTGTCTTTCCTCCCCCTCCTTGTATGTTTAGTGGTAGCACCTGTTTATGTTTAATTAGTTTGTCTTTATTAGACAGCCGGCCCGCCTGGTTGTTGTGCGGGATTATTTCAGTGTAACCTTCGGCTCTGTTGTACAGGTACGTGTTAGTACTTGGTCGTGTATTTTTCGTTGCACATTTTGATTCCCTGTGTTTGGGAACGTAACTATTGTGAGCACCCTGTGGTGCGTTGGTGCTATTAAAGACGCACAGCATTGAACTCTCTGTCTCCTGCATTTGACTCCACACCCACGACACCCAGAGCATTACAGAATCCCGCACCACCAAATTGAATGGAGTCAGCAGGAGCAGCAGCCAACCCTCTCCCATCGATGGAGGAACGGGTTCTCCACCACACCACCGTTCTCCATCAGATCGGATCCGCGATGGATCAAGTGATGGAGAGAATGGACCGATGGGAGAGGAGTGGTCTCCTCTCTCCACCTTCGGCACCCACTGTTCCGGACTCCCCATCTCCCGACTCCAACACCCTCCGTCTGACGCTACCGAGGGCTTATGATGGAGCGGCGATGGGTTGCCAGGGGTTTCTGCTTCAGCTGGAGCTATACCTGGCCACCATCAGACCCACTCCCTCAGGAGCAGAGAGGGTGAGTGTCCTCATCTCCTGCCTCACGGGTCGTGCTCTGGAGTGGGCGAACGCAGTCTGGAATGGCCCAGACTCAGCGCAGGAGCACTACCCAGAGTTTTCCCGCCGCTTCCGTGCCGTGTTTGATCACCCTCTAGACGGCCGAGCGGTGGGAGAATGACTATTTCATCTCAGGCAGGAGAGGAGGAGCGCCCAGGATTACGCGCTGGAGTTCCGGACCTTGGCAGCAGGATCCGGGTGGAACGACAGGGCCCTTATCGACCACTACCGGTGTAGTCTCCGAGAGGACGTCCGCCGGGAGTTAGCGTGTCGGGACACCACTCTGTCACTGGATCAGCTGATTGACATGTCCATTCGACTGGATAATCTGCTGGCTGCTCGCGGGCGTTCAGAGAGGGTCCTGTGCGTTCCACCACCCAGCCCCTCCGCTCCCATTCCGATGGAGTTGGGAGGGGCTGCGCGAGGGTACCGGAGGAGGAGGCTCCCTCTGCACCAGCTGTGGTCGGAGAGGACACACGTCTGATCGGTGCTGGGGGGGTCCGTCTGGGAGTAGAGTTGGCAGGCGGAACGCTTCTCGGTCACCCTAGGTGAGTCACCATCAAACTCACCCAGAACCCCTTGTTGGCCACATGTTTGTCTTAACTTTTTTTTCCTTCACTTTTTTCCCTCTTCCCAGCATAGGGCGCTAGTCGATTCAGGCGCAGCTGGGAACTTTATGGATCGCGGACTCGCCCTTAAGTTAGGGGTTCCGCTGGTCCCGATAGATTCTCCCTTCCCCGTGCACTCCCTAGATAGCCGGCCATTAGGGTCAGGGATGGTCAGGGAGACCACGGTCCCGCTGGACATGGTGACGCAGGGGAATCATAGGGAGCGTATCAGTTTCTTTATTATTGATTCGCCTGCGTTTCCAGTGGTGCTGGGGACTCCCTGGCTGGCCCGGCACAATCCTAAAATTTCGTGGAGACGGGGTTCTCCAGGGGTGGTCAGAGGAGTGTTCGGGAATGTGTTTGGGAGTTTCCATCGGTGCCACGTCGGTGGAGAGTCCAGACCAGGGTTCCACGGTGTGCATTCCCCCGAGTATGCCGATTTGGCAATTGCTTTCAGTAAAGTGAAAGCGACTAAATTACCACCTTATCGACCGGGAAGGGATTGTAGGATAGATCTCCAGGTAGACGCTGCGCTTCCCAAGAGTCACGTGTACCCGCTGTCCCAGGAGGAGACGTTGGCAATGAGACATATGTCACGGAGTCGCTGGGACAGGGGTACATTCGGCCCTCCATTTCACCCATCTCCTCGAGTTTCTTTTTTGTGAGGAAAAAGGAGGGAGGCTTGCGTCCGTGTATCGATTATAGAGGTCTAAACGCCATCACAGTGGGGTATAGTTACCCGCTACCTCTCATCGCTACGGCGGTGGAATCGTTACACGGAGCGCAGTTCTTCACAAAACTGGATCTCAGGAGCGCGTATAGTCTGGTGCGTATTCGGAAGGGAGACGAGTGGAAAAACGCATTTAGTACCACATCAGGCCACTATGAGTACCTCGTCATGCCGTATGGGTTAAAGAATGCTCCAGCCGTTTTTCAATCCTTTGTAGACGAGATTCTCAGGGACCTGTGCGGGCAGGGAGTGGTTGTTTATATCGATGACATTCTCATCTACTCGGCCACTCACACCGCACATGTGTCTCTGGTGCGCAAGGTGCTTGGTAGACTGCTGGAGCATGACCTATACGTCAAGGCTGAGAAATGCGTGTTCTCTAAACGAGCCGTCTCTTTTCTGGGATATCGCATTTCCACCTCGGGGGTAGTGATGGAGGGCGACCGCATTAGGGCCGTGCGTAATTGGCCGACTCCGACCACGGTAAAGGAGGTGCAGCGGTTTTTGGGTTTTGCCAACTACTACCGGAGGTTTATCCGGGGTTTTGGCCAGATAGCGGCTCTCATCACCTCACTGCTGAAGGGGGGCCCGGTGCGGTTGCAGTGGTCAGCAGAGGCGGACGGAGCATTCAACAAGTTGAAGGCGCTGTTCACTGATGTGCCCGTGTTGGCGCATCCAGACCCCTCTCTAGCATTCATAGTGGAGGTGGACGTGTCCGAGGCTGGGGTGGGTGCCGTGCTATCACAGCGCTCGGGTACGCCACCAAAACTCCGCCCCTGCGCTTTCTTCTCAAGGAAGCTCAGCCCAGCGGAGCGTAACTATGATGTGGGGGACCGGGAGTTGCTAGCGGTGGTTAGAGCTCTGAAGGTGTGGAGACACTGGCTTGAGGGGGCTTAGCACCCCTTTCTCATCTGGACCGACCACCAGAATCTGGAGTACATTCGGGCAGCTAGGAGACTTAACCCACGTCAGGCAAGGTGGGCCATATTCTTCACCCGGTTCCGGTTTACTTTGTCTTATAGACCGGGCTCCCAGAACGTGAAGGATGACGCACTGTCCCGCCTCTACGACACGGAGGAGGGGTCCACCGAACCTACTCCCATCCTTCCCGCCTCAAAGCTGGTAGCACCAGTGGTATGGGAGGTGGACTCGGACATCGAGCGGGCATTACGGGCTGAACCCGCGCCTCCTCAGTGTCCAGCGGGGCGAAGGTACGTGCCGCTTGGTGTTCGGGACAAACTGATTCGGTGGGCTCACGTCCTACCCTCCTCGGGTCACCCTAGTGACGAGGACAGTGGGGAGCCTTCAGGGGAGGTATTGGTGGTCTACGTTGGCTAAGGACGTTAAGGGTTATGTCTCCTCCTGTTCAGTGTGCGCTCAGAGTAAGGCTCCTAGGCACCTTCCTAGAGGGAAGTTACAACCCCTCCCCGTTCCACAGCGGCCATGGTCACATCTGTCCATAGATTTCCTGACCGATCTTCCGCCGTCTCAGGGGAACACCACGGTTCTAGTGATTGTGGACCGGTTCTCTAAGTCCTGCCGTCTCCTCCCGTTGCCCGGTATCCCTACAGCCCTACAGACTGCGGAGGCGTTATTCACCCATGTCTTTCGGCACTACGGGGTGCCGGAGGACATCGTTTCTGATCGGGGCCCCCAATTCACGTCTCGGGTATGGAGAGCGTTCATGGAACGCTTGGGGGTCTCTGTCAGCCTGACCTCCGGTTATCACCCCGAGAGTAATGGGCAGGTGGAGAGAGTGAACCAGGAGGTGGGTAGGTTTCTGCGGTCGTATTGCCAGGATCGGCCAGGGAGTGGGCACGATACATTCCCTGGGCTGAAATGGCTCAGAACTCACTACGCTACTCCTCTACTAACGTGTCCCCTTTTCAGTGTGTGTTGGGGTACCAGCCGGTCCTGGCACCATGGCATCCAAGCCAGACCGAGGCTCCTGCGGTGGAGGAATGGGTACAGCGCTCCAAGGAGACCTGGAGGGCCGTCCAGGAATCTCTACGACAAGCGAGTGGACGGTAGAAGAGGAGTGCTGACCGCCACCGCAGTGAGGCCCCGTGTTTGTACCGGGGACAGGGTCTGGCTCTCGACCCGAAACCTACCTCTCCGCTTCCCCTGCCGGAAGCTGGGTCAGTGTGTAGGGCCCTTTAAAGTCCTGAGGAGAATAATCGAGGTGGTACAGGTACGTGTTAGTACTTGGTCGTGTATTTTTCGTTGCACATTTTGATTCCCTGTGTTTGGGAACGTAACTATTGTGAGCACCCTGTGGTGCGTTGGTGCTATTAAAGACGCACAGCATTGAACTCTCTGTCTCCTGCATTTGACTCCACACCCACGACACCCGGAGCATTACAAAAGGTTTGAAATATCCAATAAATGTCGTTCCACTTAATGATTGTGTCCCACTTGTTGTTGATTCTTCACAAAAAAATACAGTTTTATATCATTATGTTTGAAGCCTGAAATGTGGCAAAAGGTCGCAAAGTTCAAGGGGGCCGAATACTTTTGCAAGGCACTGTATATCGCTACCTTACCATTGTGTTAGATTTGATCAAATAGAGCCACTGGACAGTTTCAGGTAAGGGTTTTCAGCATTTATCAGTATAACCTGACCGATCACTCGTAAAACAACTACCATAAACATGTAGGATCATCCTGTGGAGCTGCAAAAGAGCCATGCATGCAACTGAACACTAAAACAGAGCTGCCAGCAACCAAAACCTAAACCCAACAAAACACAATGTTTGTAAGAGAACCATGTCTATACACTGAGTGTACAAAACATTCCTAATATTGAGTATACAACCCATTTTCCCCAAGCCTCAATTGGTCAGGGAATGGACTCTACAAGGAGTCGAAAGGGTTCCACAGGGATGCTGGCCCATGTTGACTCCAATGCTTCCCACAGTTATTTCAAGCCGGCCAGATGTTCTTCGGGTGGTGGACCATTCTTGATACAGATGGTAATTATTGAGCGTGAAAAGCTATGCAGAGTTGCAGTTCTTGACACACTCAAACCGGTGCGCCTGGCAACTACTACTGTACCCCATTCAAAGACACGTATATTGTGTCTTGCCCTTTCATTCTCTGAAGGGCACACACACAATCCATGTCTCAATTGTCTCAAGGCTTAAAAATCCTTATTTAACCTTTAACCAGGTGTTTCTAATGTTTTGTACACTCAGTGTATGTGCACAATCTAAACAGGTTATAAACTGTAAAAGAATGTGAGTAATTGTGAGTGTGTGGGCTTGTAGTGCATGCATGTACTTCAAATCAAATATCAAATCAAATTTGATTAGTCACATGCACCGAATAGAACAGGTGAACCTTACAGTGAAATGCTTGCTTACGAGCCCCTAACCAACAATGCAGTTTACAAAATACAGATAAGAATAAGAAATAAAAGTAACAAGTAATTAAAGAGCAGCAGTAAAATAACAATAGCAAGAGTATATACAGGGGGGGTACCGGTACAGAGTCAATGTGCGGGGGCACCGGTTAGTTGAGGTAATATTTACATGTAGGTAGAGTTATTAAAGTGACTATGCATAGATGATAACAACAGAGAGTAGCAGCGGTGTAAAAGAGGGGGAGCGGTGGGCAATGCAAATAGTCTGTGTAGCCACTTGATTAGGTGTTCAGGAGTCATAAGGATTGGGGGTAGCTGTTTAGAAGCCTCTCGGACCTAAACTTGGCGCTCCGGGTACCGCTTGCCGTGCAGTAGCAGAGAGAACAGTTGATGACTTGGGTGGCTGGAGTCTTTGACAATTTGTAGGGCCTTCCTCTGACACCAACTGGTATAGAGGTCCCTGGATGGCAGGAAGCTTGGCCCCAGTGATGTACTGGACCGTTCGCACTACCCTCTGTCACCACCCACTACCTGCCTTGCGGTCGAAGGACGAGCAGTTGCCATACCAGGCAGTGATGCAACCAGTTGGTGATGCTCTCGATGGTGCAGCTGTAGATCCTTTTGAGGACCCATGCCAAATCTTTTCAGTCTCCTGAGGGGGAATAGGCTTTGTTGTGCCCTCTTCACGACTGTCTTGGTGTTTTTGGACTAATTCTACTTTGTTGGTGATGTGGACACCAAGGAACTTGAAGCTCTCAACCTGCTCCACTGCAGCCCTGTCGATGAGAATGGGGGCATCAGTGTGTGTGCATCGGTGTGCGTGCACGTGTCTTGCTCGTGTGTGTTTCACCTCGTCATCACTGTCCATCTGGGCCCTGTCTGTCTGACAGTAAAGCACAGCATTTGTGGATTGAGGAGAAGAGACACACTTTGGTGACTTTCTCACTGACGAATCCTCATCTTTCCAGTTTCTCAATAACACCAGCTAGAGAGCGAGTGCGAGAGGGAGAGAGGGAGCGGGACAGATGTAGGGGGATAGCGGAAGGAAGAGGGGAAGCGTGAGAGAAGGGATTCAACATTCATAATTATGGTTAATCAACATTCCTAGATAAACATTGGCCCCTTTAGTGATTTTGCCTGTATAATCAGTCATGATAAGCAATTTCCCTAATTACATAAGATAATCAAAGTAAATAGCTGTAAAAACGTTATGGGAAACACACACAAACAATGCTATTTTCCACATCCACGGAATGCATTGCTGTTATGGTGCTGCATGTTCGGCATGAAGGTTTTTGATAATAGTAAATTGAAAATGTAAACCTCACTCTGACATCCACCACCTCCACACCGATATCGGCGTAGTCCCTTTGGCTCTGAAACAGCACCAGAGAGAGGTCAAATGTCGGGGTCAGAGCGAGGGAGACTGCTCCATCAAACAAACAAAAAATGGAATTATGTGTCTCGTTTTGAGAACATTGCATTTTTGCAGTCATAGCAGTAAAGCGTCATTGAATTTAACTGAGCGAATGTATTAGAGAAAAGAGAGAGATAGAGGTAATCTTACTCAACCTGTTCTGCCTGCTTACTGCTATGACAACAGGCAGACAGCACCTCACATTGCATCACAAGCATTTCACTACACCCGCAATAACATTTTCCAAACATGTGACAAATAACATTAGATTTGACATGATTTGATCATTCACCACATCCTTCTCTGAACTGTCTGGCTCCCCCTTCTGGACAGGAGAACACATGGCAGGATCATTCATAAGACACTCATCACATTACCTGCATATTAATCCAATACTATCCTAACCGTAGACCCTATTAGTGGATTACACTGGAGCTACACAAACAGACTGGTATTCTCCCTATCTTTTCAGTGTCACTCCTCCTCCGGTTCCTGTGCGTTCTTCTTTTTCCTTTTTTGTTGTCGTTTGATTTCCTAGCCTCTTTCATTTCCTTCCTCAATCTCTCGGCCTCCGCTTTCTACTTTCGGGAGATGAGCTTAGTGATGTCAATCCCACGCTGCAGACACAATAGCAAGGGAGTGGGACATTCTAATGGATGACATCTTAACAATGCCTCTCAACCTCTCGATGCGCACACAGCAAAATGTAAGAATAACAGGTCAGGCGTTTCGCCAGTTTGTCAAAGTAAGCTGGTGTAGTACATATGAATTCCTTGTGTCATCCATAGTAATTCCTTGTGTAGCGCATAGTAATTGCGGTGTTGTTCTGACTTCTTGGCTCGTATTGAGTAGTGTCATCGTTGTGTCACCTTCGACCTGTGACCTCACCTTGTCCGAGGCTGGCAGAGGAGCGGAAGATAACTACCCCGGGGATCTCCTTCACCTGAGAAGGAATGGTACCTTATAGCAATGCTCTTGGGCGCATTTGGCAATTCGCTCTGGCTGTCTCCTCCTCTGATTTCAGAGCACTCCTCCTCTGATTTCAGAGCACTCCTCCTCCGATTTCAGAGCACTCCTCCTCCGATTTCAGAGCACTCCTCCTCCGATTTCAGAGCACTCCTCCTCCGATTTCAGAGCACTCCTCCTCCGCATTTCAGAGCACTCCTCCTCCGATTTCAGAGCACTCCTCCTCCGATTTCAGAGCACTCCTCCTCCGATTTCAGAGCACTCCTCCTCCGATTTCAGAGCACTCCTCCTCCGATTTCAGAGCACTCCTCCTCCGATTTCAGAGCACTCCTCCTCCGATTTCAGAGCACTCCTCCTCCGATTTCAGAGCTCTCTCGTCTGAGTGTGCCAGAGTGCAGAATAACAGATTAATTTACGAACGCTCAACACCCGTTGAATATGGCCGGTGTCAGTAAACGTCGGCAAAAAAAGCGTGTTTAAATTGTTGCCAGCAGCACAGTTAGTCACCAACGCTCTGGATAACATGAAAACAGCCTAACCAGCTCTGCTAGGGCAAGTAAAATGGTCAGAGTTGGGTGTTCTCTCATTTGTGTCTGGAAATAGCTAGCCAACGTTAGCCAGTTAGCTTGGGTGCTTTTTTATTTATCTTATTTAACCTTTAACCTGATTGACTGCATTGTGTGGTCAGAATGCTGGGATCAACCCTACTCCTCAGCCAGAACGTCCAGTGTGCACTCTTAACCCTCCGAGAGCGAAACACTGAATTTACGAATGGACAATCTGACAACTGTCTGAATATACAAGCACACTCCAAAGTGAATTTACAAACGCACCCTTTGTTATAACAGACTTGATAAAGCGGACTGGTCTCATAGACTGTACGTAACATAGTAAACTTAAGTCTGGGACACTCAAATTAGTATGATATGTTACGTTTGGTATGGTTTCATAAGATAGAACGTTACTTAAGGCAAAAACGAAAGGAGGGTGGTTCGTCGGGGTGGATGGGTGGCCATATAATGCAAACGTCTAGCAACCCCAAGGTGTTTGAATCTCATTGAGGACAACTTTAGCATTTTAGCTAATTAATAAACAACTTTGCAACAACTTAGGCATGTTGGCTAACCCTTCCCAGCTAGCACAGTGGATCTGGGCCAATTCCAGCTGAGAGTCGGGGCACTCGGCTGAGAGTCAGACTCGGCCGACGTCATGTGGCCCGAGTCTGGGCCGCCTTCAGCTGTATTACTTGTGGCTCGGATGTGGGGATTGAGCTCAGACTGCTTCCGGTATGAGTTATCTGGCCCAAATGTATTACTTGGGGCTCGGGCCGATTGGGGCTCCTCTCTGGCAGATGATTACACAGGCTGCTTTATATAATTAACATTTCATTATTTGTTTCGGTGATCAAAAAAATACAATTAACATTTAAATGAAATTATTTAAGAGTCCTGTGTAGTATTTTGATACTTTGTGCAAGGCAGTTAATAAGCATTAAAGACGTTTGTAAATGGAGCCTCCCGAGTGGCGTAGCGGTCTAAGACAGTACATCGCAATACAAACTGAGTTGCTACAGATGCTGGTTCAGGACCCGTGCCAGCCGCGAAGAAAGGGAAACCCATGAGGCAACGCACAAATGGCCCAGCATCTTCCGAGTTAGTGGAGGGTTTGGCCGGCCGGGGCGTCCTTGTCCCATACGAAACGTAACATATCACACTAAATGGAGTGTCTCAGATTTACATACAGAATAATACGAAATGCTCTGAGGCCAAGTTGGTTAAAGATGTGATGATATAATTCATCACACAGAGTTGCTGTGTCATTACACATCAGATGCTGATTTTGGGTCCATTTAGCATTTTCCCCACTAATGGTACGATTGGGGGAGGGGAAGCTGATCCTAGATATGTACCTAGGTGATACTTCACTCCGGAGTTAAAGTTCACTTAACAACTGATATACTGCCGAAAATGTAAGTGAAACACCTTCACAGACATAGCCCTGGTACCTACAAGTTAAAGATTTCCCATTGATTGAGTGGCAGTATGATTAGAGAGTAACTGAATATGTATTGTATATTTACGTATTTATCTTGTCTCCATGGACGCATTACAGATTATAGTCCTCCACTGGTCTGTAAATGTCAGTCTCAGGGACCTGCCCTAGAAGAGGAGTACTTTGGCCTGAAACTGACAAATAGACAGACATAGGGATTTAACATGTAATTTATCACAGTAAGAGGAGCAGATGAGACGTTGAGTCCCTTTTAAATCTGTTAAACTAACTATAAAGAGTGAATGATTTAATGATGAGTGTGGGGGGGGGTGTATTGAAATGAGTAGTGTTGGAGGTTCATGTTTAGGTGGAGTCTGTCAGGGATAAAGTAGAGTTAATGTGGGCTGTGGTTTATAGTGGTTGGGAATACGTGTGTGGCATGTGAGTGATTGTGTGCTCACAGCTGGGTCCTGAAGATGACAATGAGCATCGAGAAGGCAATAGAGGATGCCAGGCATAGGCCAGGTTTGAAGAGCACGGTCAGGATCAGAGTGGCCATCCACACCAGCGAGGCAAGAGGGGGAAGGGGCCAGACAGAGGAAAACAAACACCAGTTAACACACATCTTCCTCCCTCACCACACGCTCTCACTCTAACCCTGAGACTTCTGTTTCTACTATGCGCTCTTAGAAAAAAGGTTCCAGGTAGAACCCTTTTTGGAAAGGGTTCTATATGGAACCCCAAAAAGTTCTAACTTGAACCAAGAAGGGTTCTTCAATGGATTCTCATATAGGGACATCCGAAGTACCCTTTTAGTTTTTTTTCTAAGAGTGTGGGATCCTATCATCTCTGTGAGGAAAAAACAATATATGAACTTGAAATCAAATCTAAGACCCCTCTCTTCTCTTTCTCCACTCTCCTCCGTCATCTCACCCCTATCCCGCTCTACCATTCCTCTCCCTACCTCTTTCTCTCTCTTGCTCTCTTTATTTCTCTTGTCCTCTCTCTCTCTCACCATATCCATGAACTGTTTCATCATGCCACGCAGGTTCACATAGATGATGGCTGCCAACACTTCCTGGTGGACAGAAAGATAGCCAGCAATCACAATCACACACAGAACCACCTCAGTGACCAACAGGCAATAGAATGGTACCTTTGGCAGCTCCTCAAAGACAGCCCCAATCTACTGCATGATGCTAGAATCACCATGGCTGAAAGAGCACTAGCCACCTGGGAGAAGAGGGAGAGAGATTAGAAAGAGATTTTATTTTATTTATTAGGATTCCCATTAGACAACGCCAAATGCGACAGCGAGTCTTACTGGGGGCCGACACATAACGAAGAAGACATTAGGCAATTTACATACATTTAAAAACATGAACATGGGGAAGAGGTATTGCTTTATTTGTTTTTGTTTTAAACCAGGTTTGTTGTTCACTTGCGCTATATTAGATGGAAGGGAGTTACATGCACTCATGGCTCTGTATAATACTGTATGTTCCCTTGAATTTGTTCTGGACCCGGGGACTGTGAATAGTATTCATTTTACCCCTCTGATTACAATGAAGAACAAGACGTGTGTCACGCCTACTCCCTCTCCGGGACTCGACGACACCGTCTACTAACCACCGGTCCTGGCAAGCCACATTACGCATACCTGGCAACCATCATTACGCACATCTGCTCCCCATTGTTATGCACCCCTGGACTTCATCATTACCTTGATTACTTCCTCTTTATTTAGCCCTCAGTAGCCTCAGTCTTCAGGCAGTATTGGTTTTGTTTTTCATGCTTTGTACGCTTCTCCTGTTTTGTTACTAAACTCACCAACTGCACTTGCTTCCTGACTCCCTGCATCTATGTTACAACGTACGGCTCTGTTCTGGGCCAGCTGCAGCTTAACTAGGTATTTATTTGCAGCACAATATGACTGGACAATAATCAAGATAAGACAAAAATATAGCCTGTCGGACTTGCTTTGTGGAGTGTGATGTCAAAAAAAGAAGAGCGTCTCTTTATTACGGACAGTCCTTTCCCCATCTTTACAACCATTGAATCTATATGTTTTGACCATGACAGTTTGCAATCTAAGGTAACACCATGTCTCCTCAACAGCCACACCATTCATTACCAGATTCAGCTGACGGAATTATTTGCCCCAAATACAATGCCCTTAGTTTTAGAGATGTTTAGGACCAGTTTATGACTGGCCACCCATTCCAAAACAGACTGCAAATCTTTGTTAAGGGTTTCAGTGACTTCATTAGATGTGGTTGCTGATGCGTATATGGTTGGTTCATCAGCACACATGGACACACATGCTTCTTTTAATGCCAGTGGCAGGTCGTTAGTAAAAATAAAAAGGAGTAGAGGGCCTAGAAAGCTTCCCTGCGGTACACCACACAACCATTAAAGAAAACCATCTGTTATATTAGATAGATAGCTCTTGATCCACGATATGGCTGAAAAGCCATAACACATACACTACCGTATAAAGTTTGTGGTCACTTAGAAATGTCCTCGTTTTTTAAAGAGAAGCACAGTTTTTGTCCATTTAAAATAACATCAAATTGATCAGAAATACAGTGTAGACATTGTTAATGTTGTAAATGACTATTATAGCTGGAAATGGCAGATTTGTAATGGAATATCTACATAGGCGTTCAGAGGCCCATTATCAGCAACCAATCACTCATGCGTTCCAATGGCACGTTGTGTTCGCTAATCCAAGGTTATCATTTTTAAAAGGCTAATCTATCATTAGAAAACCCTTTTGCAATTTATGTTAGCACAGCTGAAAACTGTTGTTCAGATTAAAGAAGCAATAAAACTGGCCTTCTTTAGACTAGTTGAGTATCTGTAGCGTCATCATTTGTGGGTTCGATTACAGGCTCAAAATGGCCAGAAACAAAGCCCTTTCCTCTCAAACCCATCAGTCTATTCTTGTTCTGAGAAATGAAGGCTATCCCATGCGAGAAATTGCCACGAACCTGAAGATCTCGTACAACGATGTGTACTACTCCCTTCACAGAACAGCGCAAACTGGCTCTAACTAGAATAGAAAGAGGAGTGGGAGGCCCCGGTACACATCTGAGCAAGAGGACAAGTACATGAGTGTCTAGTTTGAGAAACAGACGCCTCACAAGTCCACAACTGGCAGCTTCATTAAATAGTACCCGCAAAACACCAGTCTCAACGTCAACAGTGAAGAGGTGACTCCGGGATGCTGACCTTCTAGGCACCTCCCCATAAGCATTTCTGTCTCTTCTATAGATGTTATCCTTGTATTGCTACTACTGTATCATCAAATGAATGATCTAAGTGAGTCTCAGAAATGGCTAATATATGAACGTTATCTGATGTTAGCAAGTTACTGATTTCATGAACCTTATTTCTAAGGCAACAACTTAATATGGGCTATTTTCTGTCTTTTCCTGGGTAGCTTATTAGAGATAGACATCATTTGGAAAAGAGCAAGCAGAGCAAGATAAAAAAAATATATACATTCAGCAGTCCATTAATCAGTTGGTGTAAGTGTGTGTGCTGCCCATAGACTTGGCTCTCTCATCCCTTGCAGGCGTTTGGGAGAGAGGGTGTGGTGTATGTGGTTGTGTATCTATGTGGTTATGTATCTCTATGTGTGTACAGTATAATACTCTTCTCCTCACCAAGAGGGGATATCTCCCACCACTTCCACTTCATATTCCCCCTCAAGGTTGAACGGCCAGGAGAACACCGTGGCGATAATGATCTGACAGACAGACAGACAGGGTTCAGTGGGTGGGTTCAGTCTGTCTGTCTGTGACTGAACACACATTAGAAATGGACAAAATTATGTTTGGGCTGTATTTCTTTGTTTTATGGAAAAAGGTTTAGTCCTACTCCACTTCCTCATCCATTGTTTGTGCACACACCAATTTTCTCTCCCTGCCATTCATTTGGTCTAATTTTCAGGGTGGGAACTACAGTAATCTATTGTCCTCTTTTGGGTGTAGGAGGAGTGGGATTGTGACTCACTGCCAGCAGCTCTACAGGGAATGGGTACTGACACTTTCCCCCCCCCAGCTAGGTGTTGAGTTCCTTGACGATGATGAGGCCAACGATTGACACCAGGCTCACCACCAGGGTACCTATGTTGGTTTCTGGTTCTAGATAGCGCTCCTCTATCACTGTCGAGAGAGAGATGGTGATGGGAGGGGGGGGGTGTATTTCCTTCCCCCATAGAGGACACAACATCAGTGTGTCTCAACCTTGGGACAATAAGGTTCTATCTGCAAAAAAAGAGCATAGTTCTGAGTATTTTCAGCATTCCATTTTTCACATCCCAGATATTAGAATCGTTTTGTAATGAGTTCTTCTTTCATGACCACGGGGGTGCAATTGACAGTAGAACCTTATGGCTCTTATGGCCACAGAATGTTACAATGACTTCAATTTCAATATAAAAGTACAGACATTTAATGATTATAATAAAGAGAATACCCTTCCTTCTTTTGAATCACATCATCGAATGTATTAATTCACATTCATCCCACGTTTGTCAAATCGATAATTCCCTAAAATGACAAATACAGTATATCCTACGCATGACTAGCTTAGCTCTGGATGAGAAACTGCTATATTTTTTCTGGTCTCTGACACACAAAGTCAGTAAACTACTTGCTAGTTGTCAATACAATGTGGTAAATTTGTCATTTTCGTGAAAATACCCTTCCATGGAGGTTTTCGTATTGATATAGAACAAGACAAATGAAGCAATGCCTCTCCGAAGGGCCTTAAACATGCTCTAAGGCTCCTGTATTCATTTGTTTGAACCATAAAGAGCTCACATTATGGCCATTCTTCTGGAAAAGTGGTTTAAAAACAGGACCAGAAACCTATGATATGACTAATCAAGGGCTTGGACCTATAAGGTTCTACGTACAAAATGTATAGCTTTGAGATACTGTGTATTTTTCAAGTCTCAGAACAGTTAAGTGATGTCTTCCTCTTTCATGACTCAATAAGGATATCACCTTACAATTGCTTTTGATTGACAACCCAGCATTGTGTGAATGGATTGCAGATAGAGACCTTTTAAACTTGGTGCTATAAAGTTCTATCTCTCTGCGCAGGCGAAACTTTCAGATTTGTCATTTTCTTCATCGTAAAGGTACTTTTTCAAGCATCTGCCATATGACACATATAAAGGACCACCTAAAGATCAACTAACTTCGGACCAAAATGTCAGATAGATCCCAAGGTCACAATGTGTGTCTTCCTATGTGGGTCTGTTGTACAAAGATCAGGGAGAAAGGCCCGCAGTAGCGTTGCAAACGGATACCAAATGTGTACTTGAGCTGAGAGACGATGAAGTGGATGGCTCCTCCGATGGTGTACCCTCTGACCACGGGCTAAGACAGGTAGGTCACCACATAGCCAAACTGAACCAGCCCCAGGAGCATCTACACACACAAGCCTAACCAGCTCCACACACAAACACACGGGAGAAGCTGTCATACAGTCGCTGCTAATATAAGAGGTACTGTACTGTAGTTCAGAGATGAGTTGTGATGAGTAACCTTGCCCGAGACCTAAAGACTTGGCTGACAGAGTTAATGCCGAGGCTTTAGCTCCGCAGGCAAACACAGTCTTGTGGCAGTCAGTTGACGATAGGTTACAATTACCCGGAAGAGGACGAAGAGGCTGTGAATGTCACGGCAGCTGCCACTTTCACCCGCTCCGCGACTCGAGCAAAAACATCCACCATACTCTCATTGGTGGCGTTGTCCCACATTGTCCCACATCATGAAGTTAGAATCTGGAGCCAAGCCATCTGTCACGCCGGCTATCATCACTCATCACTGCATATGTACCTAAGAGAGAGAGGCTACATGTAGGGTTTTGTCATTTATGAAGTAGTTAGTTTGAAATGAATGGTCTACAAAAAAGGTTTTCTAGAACCTAAAAGCGCTATGATGAAACTGGCTCTCATGAGGACCGCCACAGGAAAGGAAGACCCAAAGTTACCTCTGCTGCAGAGGATAAGTTCATTAGAGTTACCAGCCTCAGAAATTGCAGCCCAAATAAATGCTTCACAGAGTGCAAGTAACAGACACATCTCAACATCAACTGTTCAGAGGAGACTGCGTGAATCAGGCCTTCATGGTCAAATTGCTGCAAAGACAGACTACTAAAGGACACCAAGAAACACGAGCAATGGACATTAGGCCGGTGGAAATCTGTCCTTTGGTCTGATGAGTCCAAATGTGAGATTTCTGGTTCCAACCGCCGTGTCTTTGTGAGACGCAGAGTAGCTGAACAGATTATCTCTACATGTGTAGTTCCCACCGTGAAGCATGGAGGAGGAGGTGTGGAAGGTGCTTTGCTGATGACACTGTCAGTGATTTATTTAGAATTCAAGGCACACTTAACCAGCATGGATGCCACAGCATTCTGCAGCGATACGCCATCCCATCTGGTTTGTGCTTAGTGGGACTATCATTTGTTTTTCAACAGAACAATGACCCAAAACACACCTCTAGGCTGTGTCAGGGCTATTTGACCAAGAAGGAGAGTGATGGAGTGCTGCATCGGATGACCTGGCCTCCACAATCACCCTACCTCAACCCAATTGAGATGGTTTGGGATGAGTTGGACGCAGTGAAGGAAAAGGTGCTCAGCATATGTGGGAACTCCTTCAAGACTGTTGTAAAAGCATTCCAGGTGAAGCTGGTTGAGGGAATGCCAAAAGTGTTCCAAGCTGTCATCAAAACAGAGGGTGGCTACTTTTAAGAATCCAAAATCTAAAAAATATTTTGGTTTGTTTAACACTTTTTTTGGTTACTACATGATTCCATATGTGTTATTTCATAGTTTTGATGTCTTTACTATATTCTTCAATGTAGACAATAGTAAAAATAAAGAATAACCCTTGAATGAGTAGTTGTTTCCAAACTTTTGACTGGTACTGTTGGTTATTTTCTGTTGTATTCAAGGTTAACGTTACCTTACCTCATTGACTCTCTGAGCTTTTCTGAGACAGGGATCTTGTCCACTTTTTTCCCTTTATCCAGCTCCCCTCTGTGTGTGCGATAGCCCACACGCCTTCTCTCCTTCATAGTTGGGCCTGTGTGACCCACTAGAGTCCCGTCTGTGTAGG
Source organism: Oncorhynchus masou masou (assembly GCF_036934945.1). Taxonomy (NCBI): domain Eukaryota; kingdom Metazoa; phylum Chordata; class Actinopteri; order Salmoniformes; family Salmonidae; genus Oncorhynchus; species Oncorhynchus masou. The sequence continues at coordinate 39,961,451 of NC_088229.1, read as the reverse complement.
GGTCACCTCTGATTCTTCCTTCAGCCTTGTCTGATGTCAACTCTCTCCCTGTGCTCTGATGTGTTGTGACCGTATGACGTCAATGTCTTATGTCTCAATAGAAACTGGCTTCAGGTTGATCCTCGATGATCAGCAGCAATATCCCACTTGATGTAGCTTCAACTTGTGGAAAGATGTTCCTCTCCTTCAAGGTCAATCTACTGCAGGTCAGTGCATCAGTTTTCAGGATGTCCAAATATGGTAATCCAAATACTTGATGAATTTGTGTCCAAAGTGTCTGAGTCTTGGTATGAGTTAGAGAGGGGTCCTTCTTCCGTTATTAATCCAGTTGAGATCCTCTGTTCCTAGAAAGCCCTCTGTTTTCCCCCTTAACTTCCTCTGTCACTGAGTATTCCCTTTTGTCCAAGTATCTTCTGACAGCAGAACTTGAACGAAGACAAAACACAGATTACTCTCCTCCTCCCCACCGCAAGAGTCTAAGTCCCAATCAATCACTTTATCCCAGCCGAGATGGACAGACAGGTGTGCTGTTGACGCTACAAGTCAGTGAGACAGTAGTTCTTCAGAAAGAGGTGTCTGAGGAGTCTTATCTGGGCCTGGTTAGAGAGAGGACATTATTCAGTTAAGTCAGGGATATTACGCTTGTTTTTGCTTACCCTGTGTGGATGGTGTATGACCTGGTTGTGTGGACAAACAGATATGGCCGCAATAATGATACTAAGGGACCATGAGGGAAAAATAATGAACCTGTTCTGTTGGAGTTTGTTGGTCATTCTAATGTTTTGAACCGAACTTCCATTGAAACAGGTTTTTTTGATAGGGGTAAAAAAATATATATACAGTATATACCCCTGGATGACCTTTGAACTTTGACCTCCAGTTTGTTCACCCCTCTTGCAGAGCCCGTTATATAAACCATGTCTTCATTTATGGCCTCTGCTAGACTTATTACACAGTATAGGCATACAGTATAGGCAGTTATTATACAGTATAGGCAGTTCTTCTGTCCCTCCATTTGCAGTTAAGTTCAACTATGGGTTGTACTCTTGTACTCCTTTCCCTCCCTCTTCTGGTATGCAGTAGATATTTAACATTTATTCATATTTAATAGTAATTTAATTTCATCTGAAGCTTGATGATATATGTTGAAACGGTATTACTTTCCTTGGTATTCAAGGGTTCACATCGAGTTTAATAGAAGTGTTATCCACACAACTTAGCTTGGGAAAAGAATGATAGGTAGTCAAACAGGGGTGTTGCACCTGTCAATCATTAACATGAAATCCATCGCTATGGAAACTGCAAGAGCGGTCATGTTTTAGTGGAACTGCAGACCGAGTAAGCTTACAAAGATTTGACATGGTGAAACACAATGATGACACAGTATGGCTATAATGAAAAAGAATAAACCATTCTGTGCGCAACAAAGAATTGAACACAAGATGTCATATTGCTTCAATAAAGCTTTTATAGGAGACAACTTCTGTTTCCATGTCTTCTAAAGCACACAGCAAAATGAAAGACCTGACAGTATGGTCTCGTAGTTCAACAACATAACCGCAGTAGGCTATCAGCATGTGGATTGAAGTCATAACCTGTACAACCTTTCACTGACCGAGGTTGAGAAAAGCATCCAAATGTGCCCTCCTGAAATTCATTGTCACAAGAGAACAAGTCAGTTCGGTCCTTATTTATTTCTGTGTAGCACAAACCCACCCAGGCAATACCAGTAGTACAGTTGGCCTGCAATGGAAATTGAAATGATGATACAAACAACGAATGACAGTCAATTCTGTCTGGGTGTTCTCTCTGCTGCCACATGGCAAGTACAGGAGCGGCAAGTCTAGGTCCAAGAGGCTTCTAAACAGCTTCTACCCCCAAGCCATAAGACTATCTATACATAGTCACTTTAATTAACTCTACCTGCATGCACATACTACCTCAACTAACCGGTGCCCCCACACATTGACTCTGTACCGGCACCCCCCCCCCACCCCTGTATATATATATGTATATTTTTTTTTCTGCTGCTCTTTAATTACTTGTTGCTTCTATCTCGTATTTTTTTAAACTGCGCTGTTGGTTAGAGGCTCGTAAGTAAACATTTCACTGTAAGGTCTACAGCTGTTGTATTTGGCGCATGTGACTAATACAATTTGATTTGATTGACATCAGCCGAGCTCACCCACTTCCCATGAGTGTCTGATCTCATTGGAGGAGGTGCAGGAGCGACGCCCAACCATTAAACCCCCACAGACACCCCTAATCATGGCGCAGGGGGTGGTTGGACCTGGACATGTTTTAGAGATAGGAAGACAGACAGGCAGACAGACAGACAGACAGACAGACAGACAGACAGACAGACAGACAGACAGGCAGACGGACTCCGGCTGGCTCCAATCCATCTGCTGTCTTTTCATAGCTCAAAAGAAGACGTTGAACCACAGCATTAGCGAAGGAGCTCAAAAGGAAAGCATTTTCATCGTCCTATCGCCGACGCCAGCTTGAGCTGGGAGTTCAGTCTACTGCGTATTCTGATTGAGGCAGGAATTCCACAGTGACATTTTCCCATCCACTCCATGTGGGCTGCACATCAACACTCACTCAGCTCTGTGTTATGGTCCTACAGGAGCAGAAGAACAACATCAATGCAGAGGTAGAAAACAATCACAAAGCAGACAGACTAATTCTAACAGACACATTGGTAGACGTAGGACACAAGGTAGCAATGCCAGTAGCAAAGCATATAGAAAAAGGGAACATATTCACAGCCATGGGAGGCGATATCTGGCAGTGTTGGACAGCGTGGTGCACTGACGGGAAGAGGCAGGACCTGGACAGAGTGTTTGGGATGAAGCCCTGGGCCTGCAGCTTGATCACCAGCCTGTCTACAGGACACAGGTAACACACAATCACATTACCCTACAATCTGAAACGGACATGCACATTACCCTACAATCTGAAACGGACATGCACATTACCCTACAATCTGAAATGGACATGCACATTACCCTACAATCTGAAACGGACATGCACATTACCCTACAATCTGAAACGGACATGCACATTACCCTACAATCTGAAACTGATTTCTAAAGCAACTGCAATCACATCTTACACCAAAAACAGTACAATCAATGTCCTGAGAGGTATAAGATCAATGTCCAGCGCCAAATTTCACAATATGAAATATACAGTCGGAAGTTTTACATAGAGTCAGGAAGTTAAAGCTTGGTCGCAGACAGGTTGGAGTCATTAAAACTCATTTTTTAACCACTCCACAAATTTCTTGTTAACAAATTATAGTTTTGGCAAGTCGTTTAGGACATCTACTTTGTGCATGACACAAGTCATTTTTCCAACAGTTGTTTACAGACAGATTAATTCCTGTGGGCCAGAAGTTTACATACACTAAGTTTACTGTGCCGTTAAACAGCTTAGAAAATTCCAGAAAATTATGTCATGGCTTTAGTCAATTGGAGGTGTACCTGTGGATGTATTTCAAGGCCTACCTTCAAACTCAGTGCCTCTTTGCTTGACATCATGGGGAAAGAAAAGACCTCAGAAAAATAATTGTGGACCTCTACAATTTCCAAACACCTGAAGGTACCACGTTTATCTGTACAAACAATAGTACGCAAGTATAAACTCCATGGGACCACGCAGCCGTCATACCGCTCAGGAAGGAGATGCGTTCGGTCTCCTAGCGATGAACGTACTTTGGTGAGAAAAGTGCAACAGCAAAGGACCTTGTGAAGACGAGAGAAATGTCCTCTGGTCTGATGAAACAAAAATAGAACTGTTTGGCCATAATGACCATCGCTATGTTTGGAGGAAAAAGGGGGAGGCTTGCAAGCCGAAGAACACCATCCCAACCGTGAAGCACGGGGGCGGCAGCCTCATGCTGTGGGGATGCTTTGCTGCAGAAGGGACTGGTGCACTTCACAAAATAGATGGCATCATGAGCGAGGAGAATTATGTGGATATATAATATATATATATAGATCAGTCAGGAAGTTAAAGCTTGGTCGCAAATGGGTCTTCCAAATGGACAATGACCCCAAACATGCTTCCAAAGTTGTGGCAAGATGGCTTAAGGACAACAAAGTCAAGGTATTGGAGTGGCCATCACAAAGCCCTGACCTCAATCCAATAGAAAATGTGTTGGCAGAACTGAAAAAGTGTTTGCGAGCAAGGAGGCTAACAAACCTGATTCAGTTACACCAGCTCTGTCAGGAGGAATGGGCCAAAATTCACCCAATTTAATGTGGGAAGCTTGTGGAAGGCTACCCAAAACGTTTGACCCAAGTTAAACAATTTAAAGGCAATGCTACCAAATACTAATTGAGGGTATGTAAACTTCTGACCCACTGGGAATGTGATGAAAGAAATAAAAGCTGAAATAAATCATTCTCTCGACTATTATTCAGACATTTCACATTCTTAAAATGAAGTGGTGATCCTAACTGACCTAAAACAGGGAATATTTACTTGGATTAAATGTCAGGAATTTTAAAAAACTGAGTTTAAATGTATTTGGCGAAGGAGTATGTAAACTTCCGACTTCAACTGTACATCCATCACTGTTTTGAGGGTAGACCAGGGAGTTTTATAAGTAGGTGAGGTTGTTATGGCAGTAGCAGGAAGTTTGAGGGGAATTTACCTGGGCAAGCAGCCAGAAACACACTGACCCCCTGCTCCTCCATTTCCTCCACAACCTGCCACAACGGAAAAACACAGTGTGTTACACAGCACAGTATGAAATATCTCTTGTTCCCTTTCCCTGTCTCATACTCGCTGTTATTTGTTTCAGGTAATGACTTTTTGGGCTCACCTTACATAGTGCTTTGATTGACATAGAGTCCATGAAGATGACTGAGCTAAACTCGAGCACCAGACAGTGCCTTGCGCCTTGCATTTGAGGTAAGGGCTGGTTCTCAATGAGGGCTGCATTCTCCAGTTGGACACGCTGCACAGACTGTTTTCACAAAACACACACACCCACACACACTTGCTAATGTTCGTAGACTTTCACATTGCATGAATTACAGCTGTCAACCTACAGTAAGTACGTGAAGGAATGCACAACTATGCAGAAACAAACAGGTTCTGCGCTGAGTTGTAGTTTATGCTATATTGTCTGGGTTGAGTTGTAGTTTGTTATACTCTCTGGGTTGAGTTGTAGTTTATATTATATTGCTTGGGTTGAGTTGTAGTTTATGCTATATTGTCTGGGTTGAGTTGTAGTTTGTTAAGCTCTCCGGGTTGAGTTGTAGTTTATATTATATTGCTTGGGTTGAGTTGTAGTTTATGCTATATTGTCTGGGTTAAGTTGTAGTTTATGCTATATTGTCTGGGTTGAGTTGTAGTTTATGTCTCATAGCATGGAGCCTACCTACCTTTCTGAGAGAGCTGAAGAACAGCTCAGCATTTGCAAAGTACAGCGGGTTGGAGCAGGAGAATACAGTAACTCCAGGAACCGGCCTGGCCTGTGAAACACAGAGCAGAGCAGGGTGTTGTTCATCAGCAGCACAGCAGGGACTGGTTAGTGAGTTTAGGTGAAAGGTTTCTCAATGGCTGTCATAAAGGTTACCTCAGCATAGAGACGTAGGTCCCTGTAGCAGTCCGTCCCAGGAATATGACCCAGCACTGCATTGTGGGAGCTGGGAGAGCGATCAAGAGACAGACAGACAGACAGATGAATACAAAAAGACAAAATGAGAAAGAACAGACGTGAATGATTTTCCATTGGTGTTATGCGAATCCCATAACACGCAAGCCACCTAATGAGTGACCGACACACTCACAGTTGAGTCCTGTAGACGACAGTGATCATAGAGAGGGCCAGAGCAGCAGCCAGGCCAAGATCCAGGTTGAAAATCAGGGTGAAGATCAGGGTGAACACCCACACCAGCTGCAGGGAGAGGGACACAGGAAAGTCCCTGGATTAGAGGCCTATCTGGGGTAATTTTATTTTTTTTTAAATTTTACCTTTATTTAACCAGGCAAGTCAGTTAAGAACACATTCTTATTTTCAATGACGGCCTGGGAACAGTGGGTTAACTGCCTGTTCAGGGGCAGAACGACAGATTTGTACCTTGTCAGCTCGGGGGTTTGAACTCGCAACCTTCCGGTTGCTAGTCCAACGCTCTAACCACTAGGCTACGCTGCCCCCCCAAAATCAGTGATGTGATGGGTCATCAGAATGACTGAAGGCATACAAAATGGATGATGGATGTTATATGGAGGTTGACATACCAGGTCCAAACGGTCAGATGCCCAGAGCACTGGGACTTCCTGAAACTGACCCAGAATCCCTTGCAGATTTACCACAATGACCACTGCTAACACTGCCTGTAACACACACACATAGAGACAGAGCAACAAGTATAAACACTGACAAACACAAAGACAAAGAGTGAAACAGAAGCATATGAACACCAAAACAAACAAATGAACGCAAACACAGACAAAACATCTGATTTCAGTGTTAGAGAAGGGAATGTAGAAGGTGTTATAAATGACTTGAGTACTATTGGCAGTTGCTCAAAGAGATGTCCAATCTTCAGCAAGATGGTGAGCATCATCAGAGCAGAGAGAAGCCCAGCCGCCTGTGGACAGGAGGAGCGAGGGGGAGAGATTAGAGAGCAAAAGAGTGGAATGCATATAAGTGAGGGAAGATGTGAGATTAAGACTTGACCCCGTGCTGGTGTTTAGCACACAGCCAACTATGGACTACATATTCCCCACGGCAGACCAGGGTTCAATTCCAGAGCCAGGCTTTACATTTCTGCATCCCTCTCACATGTAATACTACAGTATGTCTATCACAAAGAACAATTCATTTGTTCATTTCCTGGTTGCAAAAATGTGAATACTTCACCCAATTTCAGTTTATGTGACAAAACAAGCAAGTATATCGTGTAGAGAATCATTTTAACATCTAAACTGCTGGGAAATATCTTTTCCCTAACCAAAACACTTTGTATTTTTCAACTCTTTGAAGCTGGTGTATAAAATCGAAAGTAAAAGATGCAAAGACATAGAAACGGGAAGCATAGAAATAGTGCACATTGAACAGATCTACCACTTCTTTGAATTCTTTTCAATGAGAATGACGTACTTTTGTATATACACTGTATGTGGACACCCGTCTCAGATTAGTGGATTTGGCTATATTAGCTACACTCGTTACTGACAAAAGTATGTGGACCCCCCTCTCAAATGAGTGGATTTGGCTATATCAGCCACACTCGTTACTGACAAAAGTATGTGGACACCCCTCTCAAATGAGTGGATTTGGCTATTTCAGCCACACTCGTTACTGACAGATGTATAAAATATAGCACATAGCCTTGCAATCTCCATAGACAAACATTGGCAGTGGAATGGCCTTACTGAAGAGCTCAGTGACATTCAACGCGACACCATCGTAGGATGCCACTTTTCCAACAAGTCAGCTCATCAAATTTCTGCCCTGCTAGAGCTGCCCCGGTCAACTGTAAGGGCTGTTATTGTGAAGTTGAAATGTCTAGGAGCACAAAAGCTCAGCCGCGAAGTGGTAGGCCACACAAGCCCAAGATCACCATGCGCAATGCCAAGTGTCGGCTGGAGTGGTGTAAAGCTCGCCGCCATTGGACTCTGGAGCAGTGGAAACGCGTTCTCCGGAGTGATGAATCACACTTCACCATCTGGCAGTCTGACTGGGTTTGGTGGATACCAGGACAACGCTACCTGCTCCAATGCATTGTGTCAACTGTAATGTTTGGTGGAGGAGGAATAATGGTCTGGGGCTGTTTTTCATGGTTCTGGCTATGCCCCTTAGTTCCAGTGAAGGGAAATCTTAACGCTACAGCATACAATGACATTCTCAATGATTTTGGGCTTCCAACTTTGTGGCAACCGTTTTTTCAGGCTTTTCCTGTTTCATCATGACAATGCCCCCCGTGCACAAAGCGAGGTCCATACAGAAATGGTTTGTCGAGATCAGTGTGGAAGAACTTGACTGGCTGGCACAGAGCCCTGACCTCAACCCCATCTAACACCTCATCGCTCAACACCTCTTGTAACGGAATGGAAGCACAGCAATGTACCAAATTCCAGCTTTAAAAAGAAAAAAAGAAAACTCTACCTGAGTTTTCACCCCAATACTTTCTTGGACCGTACTGCGTGACAACGAGCAGCTGACGGCAAAACAGTGGAACATCCCTCCAATTGTGTTGCAGAGTCCTATCGCCAACAGGTCCTACAGCAGGAAGAGACCAATTATAGCAGTGAGAGAGAAACTGGTCCTCCTAACAGCGGAGTGAATATAGTGAGTCCATTAGGAGACCATGTGAGAGCTCATTTCTCTGTTACCTGGTTGCTGTCTATGGCGTAATCATGTCTGTGTGCAAACATTCTGCCCATGGAGGAGGTAAAGCCAAAGCCCACCACAGCCAGGGACAGAGCAGGACCAAACAGCTGTTTGGCCTGGGCTAGAGAGGGGAGGGCTGGCGGAGACAAGCTGGAGCCACGGAAAGAGAGAGGGGACATACTGGGAGTTTCATCATATTTCTGTATTCAGCCCATGTAGCCTGTGAACATAACACGGTAATAACTCAAGTTTTATGTCACAAGTAAATTAATTTGACATGGCACAAACAATACGACGAGAGACAGTAGGACTAACCCAGTGGGTATGTGTCCTACTACCTGGACACCATGTTGTCCTGACAAGTCCAACTGCACTGACAGGAAGGTGGCCAGCGTTATCTGAGGATAAAATGAAGAGGACAGAGGAGATGAAGTCATCACACTGGAACAGTCTTCAACAGAAAGACCTTTATGCAATTCTGACTCATGTCTGTGTGTGTGTGTGTTGTGTGTGTATCTCTACCAGAACTAGCTCCCATGGAATGGGCATGGGTAGCTTGGTCTTGAAGAGTCTATTCAGCATCTTGCCTCCCACCAGGATCACCATGGAGACGGCGGAGACAACCAGCGTCCCAGGCGTTGCGTTAGTCACTCTAGACAGCACATCAACCAGCGTCTGACACACACCAGGGAACAGGGATGAAGACAGACACACACACACACACACACACACACACACACACACACACACACACACACACACACACACACACTGTAACCGGTTTATCACACTCCCTCTGTCTCCTACACACGCACACACACACACACACACACACACACACACACACACACACACACACACACACACACACACACACACACACACACACACACACACACACACACACACACACACACACACACACACACACAAAGCTCACCCAGCCTACAGCCAGGAAACCGCTGTGTCTGTTGGTTGGGATGCCAAAGAGTAGAGGCAGCTGGTAGATGGTGATATGAAGTGCTGCCGCCGTGGTATAGCCGCTCACCAGGGGCTGAGACAGCCAGTGACACATATCCCCTCCTCTCATCAAGAACAACACTATCTGTAGAGAGGGACAAGTAACAGATCTAGCCTGTCATCCTAAGACGTGTGTGTGTGTGTGTGTGTGTGTGTGTGTGTGTGTGTGTGTGTGTGTGTGTGTGTGTGTGTGTGTGTGTGTGTGTGTGTGTGTGTGTGTGTGTGTGTGTGTGTGTGTGTGTGTGTGTGTGTGTGTGTGTGCGCTCTCTCACCTGTATAAGGCCACAAAGGAAGGTAAGTTGTACTGCCACACACACTCGAGCCATCCCTCCATCGCCCTCCCGCTCCTCGACACCGTTGCTAAGCAACTCCACGTTGCCCGTCACAGTGCCAATCATGATAGAGAGAATGGCGAAAGTACCTGTGTGCCCGTCATGCATGGAAACGCACCGTTGTCATATTCAAAGCCCTGCACTCTTTCCTCGCTCAGGCTAACTGAACTCAAACCCACATTTCACACATTCAGCACTAACTGAAAAGAAAAGAAAGCCCGTGAAGGAATTGTATTATGCCCACCCCATTCAGGTGATGAGGGTGACGCAGAGGTCCGCGTTAACACTCACCCACTGAGAGGTGTCTGGACGTCCCAAAGAGGAAGTAGATGACCGACGGATAGAAAGAAGTGTAGAGACCAAACACAGGCGGCACCCCGGCCAGCAACGCATTAGACAGGCCTGGGGGGAGAAACACAGAGAGTGAAGCGTCTGGCCTAAAGCAGACATGAGCGGTAGGTATAACCAGGTGCGTGTCAATCTCATTCATATCTGTAGCTGCAGGTAGTCAGTGGTACCTCCGGGTAGGTGCATGATACCCACACTGACGCCCGAAATCAGGTCTCCGATGGCGTTGTCTCTGAGGGAGTAGCGGGGCAGCCAGGAGAGGACAGGAACAGATGACAACATACAGCTCTTCAGCCTGGAACCAGAACACCTGGGAGAGGAGACACAACTAGAGCTGGGGTTCAATCGCAGACATACAGGGTTCATTGCTCTCTGTTGAATTTGACAGGTATAAATATGTAGGCCAAATTAAAAATGCGTTAAAATATCAAAGGAAATGTAATATTTTAAAGAAACACCAACAATGTGATATTGTCCCTCATGATAATATGCAGTATGTCCCTCGCGATGCCCCAGACTACTGGGGGGTGGGGTTAACATTCACGCCACAATGGAAATATACAGCATGAATGCTCTGGAGCAACAAGGCTCCACTGTCACTCACCAGCATTCCGCCTTCACCCTCTCCCAAACCGACCGGGACTTCTTTCCCAACCGCTGACCCAGTATATCCAACTGTGCTTCATCCAGCATGGCTGTGTGATCAGGCCGGACCGGATTAAGAATAATATTGTCCATCTCGAAGTCAAAGGCACAGTGCAGGAACACTCTCCAGCACTGCTATATAAGGACGGTCTGACTGCTGCCAATTTTCCATTTGCCAATTTCTCTCTATTTTGTGTATGAATAGTTCAGTGAGCCAGTTTAGATATAATTAGAGTGAAAGTGCAAAAGAATAGCATAGCAATTAAATAGAAAAATAACCCGACCGTGTGTGTGTGGGAGACTAAATACTAGGTGAAGACAAAACCTGTACACAACTATGTCCAGAGAGAATGAGCAGGCTGATGTCATGTGAGTGTGTTTACCGTACACCACGTGTGCCAGGGAGGGTGGAGTGAAGCCTTGAACTCTGCTCAGAGCAGCGGGCAATCCGTTTCCTTCCCCTCAGCGATTCAACGCTGCTGAAAACTTCCTTTATCGTGGCTCGCATTCAGACAGAATGGCACCCGAAGTAGTGCACTACACAGGGAATAGGATGCCATTTGGGACGTAACCAAAAGAGCCCTGGCTTAAAAGTAGGGCCTTTCCCAAGAGGGAGAACCCAAGCAAACCCCTTGATATCCTGGCCCATCTACAGTTGATTAAACAGCACACTGTCACATTCACAGGACTTAAGCTATCTAACAAACTAATGTATTTTCGAAATCCTACAATCACTAGTATAGTTAAGCAATAAGGCCCGAAGGGGTGTGGTGTATATGGCCAATATACCACAGCTCGTGATGGTCTTAGTCACGACACAACGCGGAGTGCTAGGACACAGCCCTTAGCCGTGGTATTTTGGCCACATATCACAAACCCCTAAGGGGCCTTATTGGTATTATAAAATGGTTACCAACATAATTAAAGCCGTCAAAAGAAAATGTAAATGTCATACCCATTGCATACGGTCTGATATACCACAGCTTTCAGCCAATCAGCATTCAGGGTTCGAACCACCCAGTTTATAATGGTTGTTGGATTACAAGACATCAGCCTGTACTACACTGAACCAATCCCTCAACGCCAACAACAGTGTGGAGACCTGAGGAAAACATTCCACACACATATGAAATCAGGGAAACACAAAACTACTGTAATACTCTAATCTTTTAGGAGATATTTGAGAGGAACCAAATGTTGTATTTACAGCTGAACTGATAAATGGAACCGTTAACAAACACTGATTGGAGTGGAAATGCCCCTGATAACATTTGGATCATGAATTATTCCTTAATAATTCCACAAGATCTTGTCGACAGTGGGGACTGGATCTATCTGGGCCCGTTCCATAATACATGGTCCAAGAAACACTGTGAGTCACACGTGTAAGTGAAGTCAGATGCCTCTCGCTGTAATAAACTAAACTCGGCTCCGCATCGAATAGCATTATCAGTAGGACAAGGGAGCTGGTATACAAAAAGTGAGCTGGTATACAAAGTCCGGTTGTATTTCAGTGTCTGTTGTTCCCGTGTGCTTTGGAATGACAGAAGGAGCGAAAAGTTATGGAGAACGGAACATGTCTCACGGACTAGATAAAAATGGATCAAATTGACTTCCCTTCGAGCCCAACCAGAACCGAGTAGTCAACAATGTCTTGGTGTGTCTTTCAATTGGCATGATAAAAGGTGGACATAAGTAGAATATCCCACGATTTCACTAGCATTTCATGTCTTATCACACAAAGTAGTAGAGCAGAGTTGGTACAGTAGGCATATTATAATAATTATATTAATTATAATTATACATACTGTACCAACATGCTCAGGGAGCAGTTACATTTATTTTTTTAAACGAGCTCAAAAACGATCCTCTTTTAAAATTCTGATCCCCTGACATTTGTTTCAAACATTGCAGCGGTTTCTCTGGAACTTGAGACAACGAAAGACAACAACGTTTCGATGGGAATGAAATGATGTGAATCTCTGGCCCCTTAGCCTGATGCCACTGGGGATGTGCCTGCCCGATGTGCCTGCCCGATGTGCCTGCCCGTTGTGCCTGCCCGTTGTGCCTGCCCGTTGTGCCTGCCCGTTGTGCCTGCCCGTTGTGCCTGCCCGTTGTGCCTGCCCGTGGTCTCACAGAGACGACAGGGTTATCACAGATTGTCATCCTGATGAAAAGGTCCAAATGAGCATCATCGCCTCGGCCCACCCGTCTCAAAGTCCACTGACATCAGATACCCACACGTGACACCACGTCAGTCAGCACGGGGGGGGGGGGGGGGGGTGTCTGTGGAGTAGCTTAGAGGTGTGTGAGTATGAGTGTGCACCACTTTGATGATGTTGTAGGTGTGGGTTGATTCTTCTGCTGTATTGATATGTATAAAGGTCGTGGGATAAAGCATCTTAGGCTCTCAAACGAGCCGTGCATTATAGCCATTTGCCACATCACATTGTAGAATATGAAGTGACATAATGACTAGAAATAAATGCACCCAAATAATTCTGACACAAATGGAGACGTTGAAAAATGCTTTAACCAAAAGTCTCAGGAGAGAATTCTTGTCAGCCTTACATTATAAACATTGACACATTAGATCAAACATGAACTTTCTTTATATCATATAAAGTGTAAAGACGACTAAATGAAATGCTATAATCCTATGATTTTGAGAGAGAAATACAGATGTTTAAATTACCATGTCTTGGGAGAGAATGATTACCAACCGACAATGGGACCATTTGCCACATTATAACTACTGCAAGAAACATGAACTTAGACAGACTTTGATTAGCATATCAGACTACATGAAACTCTAGCATCCAATTATTCGGAGTTTTAACTCGGTATGTTTTTTTTTTTTAATCTGTTATTTTTTTGTTGATACGTTTTTAAATCTGATAAATTACCTCATTTAACCCGTGCTACACCCGTGCTACACTGTCTCAAAGCCCCACCCCCAGATCCAGACAGCCAATAAGAACAAACAAATTCTTAACACGTCACACACACATACAAATGTTTAGTACTCCAATCATTGGGCACACTAACATACAAACGCTGAGAATAAATGTGCTTTAAAAGCAGTATCCCTGGACTGAGTTAATCAGAAAGGGTTCAGAATATCTGCACATAACCATGGTCCAGTTGTGGTCCTTGGTGTGCCATCAAGTCGGTCAGTACTGGACAGTAGTCCCACATTTTCAGAAGGGCCGTGCCTGACCACCGGTGCAAGTGCTTGGACTTGATGTAATTGTGATGCAACCAGAGCTGGACCATTGTCCTGGTGAGTGGTCAAGTATTGTCCTAGTTAATAGCCATGCTGTGGTCAGTACTGAGTCGCTGCTCTGCGTCACGGTGTAGTGCGGTCGGTCAGTACTGGATCTGTCTCAGCAGCAGCATGAGGTCTCGGACGCGTTCAGCGCGGCTGTGGGGGGACTGGTGCAGCGGCAGCTCAAAGAAGGAGAAGGTGAAGCTGCGAGAGAAGCTGAGGTTGGTGACGGGTCTGAGTGGGGGCAAGCGGGGGGCACGGGGGAGCCTGTGCTGGGGGGGCACCCTGCGCCTCACCCTCACGGCCCTGCTCCCCTCCGTGGGAGCTGTGACTGGGGGCGAGGGGGCAGGGCTCCGGACACCGACACCCCCCGACAGGTGGCGGGGGAGTTGGGGGGGCAGGGGTGTGGGGACAGGGGCGGGCGGGGGTGGAGGGATGCTGGTGAAGGAGGATTCGGATAGGGACAGTCCGCCCCACGGGGTCATGCTGTCCGGGGGAAGGTTGGCGGAGGTCTGGCCCGTCTGGGTGCGCTTCCTCCGTGCGGCCTGAGAGGGGCGCTGGTGGGTTGTCATAGTCGGCTTGGCTGTGGAGGAGGGGAGATACTTCCATGTTGAACAGACAAGGCAGTAAATGGTCAAACAGACTGTTTTCAAGCTAACAACAAACAGTGGCGCTGTTTCCCCCTTCATGGATTTCAGCTTTGAAGTACCTTCGTTTCTCACTGATATACAGTTGACATAGGGCGATGTTGTCTTTGAATTTGTATAGTAAACAGTTTTAGAATTGTATGTAAATGTGCCAGCAAAGTATTCAAGTGTATGAAAGTGTTTTACTAAATCAAGTATAGGCGACACACTGACTGTACAAAACATTAGGAACACCTGCTTTTTTCATGACATAGGCTGACCGAGTGAAATGATCCCTTATTTATGTCACTTGTTCAATCCACTTTTATTAATGTAAATGAAGAGGATGGGAGACAGGTTAAAGAAGGATTTTTAAGCCTCGAGACAATTGAGACATGGATTGTGTGTGTGTGCCATTCAGAGGGTGAATGGGCAAGACAAAAGATTTAAGTGTCTTTGAATGGCGTATGGTATTAGGTGCCAGGCGCACCGGTTTGTGTCAAGAACTGCAAAGCTGCTGGGTTTGTCACGCTCAACAGTTTCCCATCTGGCCAACTTGACATAACTGTGGGAAGGATTGGAGCCAACATGGGCCAGCATCCATGTGAAACACTTTCAACACGTTGTAGAGTCCATGCCCCTGATAAATTGAGGCTGTTCTGAGGGCAAAAGAGGGTGCCACTCAGTATTAGCCTTTATACTAGCCTGTTCAACCTCTCTTTCGTGTCGTCTGAGATCCCAAAGATTGGAAAGCAGCTGCGGTCATCCCCCTCTTCAAAGGGGGGGACACTCTTGACCCAAACTGCTATAGACCTATATCTATCCTACCATGCCTTTCTAAGGTCTTCGAAAGCCAAGTCAACAAACAGATTACCGACCATTTCGAATCTCACCATACCTTCTCTGCTGTGCAATCTGGTTTCAGAGCTGGTCATGGGTGCACCTCAGCCATGCTCAAGGTCCTAAACGATATCTTAACCGCCATCGATAAGAAACATTACTGTGCAGCCGTTTTCATTGATCTGGCCAAGGCTTTCGACTCTGTCAATCACCACATCCTCATCGGCAGACTCGACAGCCTTGGTTTCTCAAATGATTGCCTCGCCTGGTTCACCAACTACTTCTCTGATAGAGTTCAGTGTGTCAAATCGGAGGGTCTGCTGTCCGGACCTCTGGCAGTCTCTATGGGGGTGCCACAGGGTTCAATTCTTGGACCGACTCTCTTCTCTGTATACATCAGTGAGGTCGCTCTTGCTGCTGGTGAGTCTCTGATCCACCTCTACGCAGACGACACCATTCTGTATACTTCTGGCCCTTCTTTGGACACTGTGTTAACAACCCTCCAGGCAAGCTTCAATGCCATACAAGTCTCCTTCCGTGGCCTCCAATTGCTCTTAAATACAAGTAAAACTAAATGCATGCTCTTCAACCGATCGCTACCCGCACCTGCCCGCCTGGCCAACATCACTACTCTGGACGGCTCTGATTTAGAATAAGTGGACAACTACAAATACTTAGGTATCTGGTTAGACAGTAAACTCTCCTTCCAGACCCATATCAAATATCTCCAATCCAAAGTTAAATCTAGAATTGGCTTCCTATTTCGCAACAAAGCATCCTTCACTCATGCTGCCAAACATACCCTTGTAAAACTGACCATCCTACCAATCCTCGACTTTGGCGATGTCATTGACAAAATAGCCTCCAATACCCTACTCAACAAACTGGATGCAGTCTATCACAGTGCAATCCGTTTTGTCAACAAAGCCCCATATACTACCCACCATTGCGACCTGTACACTCTCTTTGTTCTCGTCGCCAAACCCACTGGCTCCATGTCATCTACAAGACCCTGCTAGGTAAAGTCCCCCCTTATCTCAGCTCGCTGGTCACCATAGCATCTCACACCTGTAGCACACGCTCCAGCAGGTATATCTCTCTGGTCATCTCCAAAACCAATTCTTTCTTTGGCCGCCTCTCCTTCCAGTTCTCTGCTGCCAATGACTGGAATGAACTACAAAAAGCACTGAAACTGGAAACACTTATCTCCCTCACTAGCTTTAAGCACCAACTGTCAAAGCAGCTCACAGATTACTGCACCTGTACATAGCCCACCTATATTTTAGCCCAAACAACTACCTCTTTCCCTACTGTATTTAATTTATTTATTTATTTTGCTCCTTTGCACCCTATTTTTATTTCTACTTTGCACATTCTTCCAATGCAAATCTACCATTCCAGTGTTTTACTTGCTATATTGTATTTACTTTGCCACCATGGCCTTTTTTTGCCTTTACCTCCCTTATCTCACCTCATTTGCTCACATCGTGTATATACAGTGCCTTGCGAAAGTATTCGGCCCCCTTGAACTTTGCGACCTTTTGCCACATTTCAGGCTTCAAACATAAAGATATAAAACTGTGTTTTTTTGTGAAGAATCAACAACAAGTGGGACACAATCATGAAGTGGAACGACATTTATTGGATATTTCAAACTTTTTAACAAATCAAAAACTGAAAAATTGGGCGTGCAAAATTATTCAGCCCCTTTACTTTCAGTGCAGCAAACTCTCTCCAGAAGTTCAGTGAGGATCTCTGAATGATCCAATGTTGACCTAAATGACTAATGATGATAAATACAATCCACCTGTGTGTAATCAAGTCTCCGTATAAATGCATCTGCACTGTGATAGTCTCAGAGGTCCGTTAAAAGCGCAGAGAGCATCATGAAGAACAAGGAACGCACCAGGCAGGTCCGAGATACTGTTGGGAAGAAGTTTAAAGACGGATTTGGATACAAAAAGATTTCCCAAGCTTTAAACATCCCAAGGAGCACTGTGCAAGCGATAATATTGAAATGGAAGGAGTATCAGACCACTGCAAATCTACCAAGACCTGGCCGTCCCTCTAAACTTTCAGCTCATACAAGGAGAAGACTGATCAGAGATGCAGCCAAGAAGCCCATGATTACTCTGGATGAACTGCATAGATCTACAGCTGAGGTGGGAGACTCTGTCCATAGGACAACAATCAGTCGTATATTGCACAAATCTGGCCTTTATGGAAGAGTGGCAAGAAGAAAGCCATTTCTTAAAGATATCCATAAAAAGTGTTGTTTAAAGTTTGCCACAAGCCACCTGGGAGACACACCAAACATGTGGAAGAAGGTGCTCTGGTCAGATGAAACCAAAATTGAACTTTTTGGCAACAATGCAAAACGTTATGTTTGGCGTAAAAGCAACACAGCTCATCACCCTGAACACACCATCCCCACTGTCAAACATGGTGGTGGCAGCATCATGGTTTGGGCCTGCTTTTCTTCAGCAGGGACAGGGAAGATGGTTAAAATTGATGGGAAGATGGATGGAGCCAAATACAGGACCATTCTGGAAGAAAACCTGATGGAGTCTGCAAAAGACCTGAGACTGGGACGGAGATTTGTCTTCCAACAAGACAATGATCCAAAACATAAAGCAAAATCTACAATGGAATGGTTCAAAAATAAACATATCCAGGTGTTAGAATGGCAAAGTCAAAGTCCAGACCTGAATCCAATCGAGAATCTGTGGAAAGAACTGAAAACTGCTGTTCACAAATGCTCTCCATCCAACCTCACTGAGCTCGAGCTGTTTTGCAAGGAGGAATTGAAATTTTTTCCCATCTCTCGATGTGCAAAACTGATAGAGACATACCCCAAGTAACTTACAGCTGTAATCGCAGCAAAAGGTGGCGCTACAAAGTATTAACTTAAGGGGGCTGAATAATTTTGCACGCCCAATTTTTCAGTTTTTGATTTGTTAAAAAAGTTTGAAATATCCAATAAATGTCGTTCCACTTCATGATTGTGTCCCACTTGTTGTTGATTCTTCACAAAAAAATACAGTTTTATATCTTTATGTTTGAAGCCTGAAATGTGGCAAAAGGTCGCAAAGTTCAAGGGGGCCGAATACTTTCGCAAGGCACTGTAGACTTGTTTATACTGTATTATTGACTGTATGTTTGTTTTACTCCATGTGTAACTCTGTGTCATTGTATGTGTCGAACTGCTTTGCTTTATCTTGGCCAGGTCGCAATTGTAAATGAGAACCTGTTCTCAACTTGCCTACCTGGTTAAATAAAGGTGAAATAAAAAATAAAATTAGGAAGATGTTCCTAATGTTTTGTGCACTCAGCGTACAAAGGGAATCATTTTTCATGTGGATTTCCTTGCTCTAGTTCTTGCCCGCTCTTCTTGCCCTGTGTCTCTCGGTTGATATGATCAAGTGTCTGTGTGTTGACAGAGGACAAAGTCAGAGGAAAACAAACACTTGAGAGCCAACAGAAGAGGAGCGGAGTGGAGAGAGAAGTGGAGACAGGAGAGGAGACAGGAGAGGAGACAGGAGAGGAGACAGGAGCAGGTCTCTTAGACCAGTTAGCATTGACACGGACTGATAATGTTAACACTGATGTTGCAGTGTCCATATTACATGCCAGCACTTTTCTTTATTGGACAGGCAGTATGTCTGTTCACTGCATGCTGCTCCTAAGGAGCGTCTTCAAATAGATACTGGATTGGAAGTCAAAATAGCAACACAGGGGGCGTTTTCTTGTTCTTGTTATCTATTTGAAGACGCTCCCTTGGGGGTCTCCTCCGTGACCCCGAAACCCCGAAGTGGTCGAGGAGTGTGTCAATTCGTTAGTAGGCAAAGGGAAGATGGTCCTCCCCTCTTCGATAGCCTCCTTAAGGCGAGGAGACACAAGTCCATCCTACCGGATTACTTCACAGAGGAGTTTTGAATATCTGCCACACGCCTTCAGAATCAGCTGTTGTATTCTCGGAGGAGAAAAGCCTGCAGACATAAAAACTGTATGTATGCTACTTGTCCCTTTATCTATAAAATGTCTTGCACAACTAGTAAAATGTGTTTTTGTCACTTTATACAATTCTTTTGGGATTCCACCCTGTAAACGCCATTTGCCTGAGGAGTCTAATTTCATACGAGCGCATGTCCACTTTTCCTCTCCTCGATTACCTTTGACATTTTTCAAAAAGGAGGCCAGAGAGGACGCAGAAGTTGAGCCAATCTAATTGGGAAAAGGCCTAAATAGAAATTATAGTTAGTTCACTGCACCTGCTGGCTTACTCCCAGAGGAGCCAATCATAGGCAACCGATCCTGTGGCATCATAGATCCTGTGGCCTGTGATGACAGAGCAGAGAGATCAGTTTATCTCCATGATAAATACACAGCAACTTGGTCAACAGTGTCACCAGTTTGTAGTACTGTACCTCTCTGGTGAGTGTGGAAGGCTCCTCAACTTGGGTTTTTTTTCTCCTCCCTCGGGGTGTTTGCTGGCTCAGCTCAGCCCCGTTGTCACGGGCCCGGCTATGCCGAGGCATCCCTCACACCGCTACACACACACACACAAACTCTTCCTTTCTCGTCTTTAATCTTTCGGCAGACAACGCCTTCCGTTCAACTGAGCTCACAGCGAAGTTACTTCACCCTTTAGCACCGACTCCCTCCCACGCATCAATAGATCCCTCCCACGCATCAATAGATCCCTCCCACGCATCAATAGATCCCTCCCACGCATCAATAGATCCCTTCCACGAGTCCTCTCTCACGCTTCACATTGATCTTTCTCCGGGTGATTTCAGCATACTACAGTTGAATTACAGGTCTTTTCTGAAACAACTCCAATCCAGCTATTTTGCAGAGTAATTCCCATATACATTGGTTTGTCTACGTCATCGGTCAGAAGGCATCACCTCCCTGCTCCATCTAGCTCTTCAAATAGTACTTCTCTCTCTCTCTCTGATTCTCATCAGTGAAGTTGGCACACTGACGGATGCTGGATGAAAGGCAATCGGAGACGTGAATAAAATATTCATGTTCATCTACTGCAGTCCTGCCCCACCTAAACCTGTGTACTGACCCCCATCCAGACCTCCATTTCACATTACAGAGGTGGAGTACATTACTACCCCCCCCCCCCACACACACACACGTCAGTTGATTACTCCCACTTCCTTAGCCCTGACTGCCACACCAGCAGAAGCAGTACACCACAAGCAGCCATACATCTATAAATCATTTGAGAAAAATATCTTGATTTAAATTAAGTTTATTTCAAAATTCAAATGTACATTATGAAATGAAGGCGTTTGGGTTCTTTGGTTCATTTAGACCGTGAACCATTTCAGATATTCAAATAAACTAATCTTGTTCACGGGTCCACTTCACAACAGGTCATGTTGTCTTGTCACCCAGACAACGCTGGTGTAAAGACACTTTCACACACTCCTCCCTCCCTCCCACACAGCTCCTTCTCCCAGGTTTGTCCTCCCTGTTCCCTCCATCCTCCATGTCGGTCACCTTCAGCAGCTGTAACCCCTGTCCACAGACAACCACCCAGCCCCTGTCCCCACATCCAGACACAGACCCAACCCCAGCCTCAATCCAAACCTCCAGCCCTGCTGCGTCTGCCACATGGGACACGAGCGCTCCCTGTTGGCTGAGTCCGGTAGTGGCCAGCCTCCACAGACACACCCTCTGGTCAGGGGATGTGGACACTAACAGGCCTGGGCTCAGCATCCTCAGGGCGGTAAGAGGGGCAGCGTGGGCTAACGCCACTGACCACTGAGACTGGAGCTGTAGACACACTCTCCTGCCCCCTACCGCCTCCCCCTGGTACTGCACCCTGATGAGTGCTACTGACAGCTGTCCGTCATCTCCTCCGCTGGCCAATGTTATCCGGGCTCCGTCTGTATGTCCCACCCCAAGGCCCTCCTCCCATACGGCCAGGGTGTTGACTCCACTCTGGTGGGCGGGGACTGTTAGACAGGGGCTGGTTGGGGCTAGGGCCGCAGTAGGGGGCTTGTCTGAGTTGGCTACGGTGCTCATATCCCACACTGCTATCCTTCCATCTGTGGCTGCGCTGAAGAGGAACACACGTCTGAGGGAGACAGAGAGGTGAGAGAACGTTCGGCTGATGTTATTATGAGGAGGTCAAAATGACGATGAGGGAAAATGTGGGTTATTCAGAACATGAATAGCATCTTGTGTTGCATTGCCTTTGCAACCTGTCATGGAGCCGTCAGCCCCCCCAGTGCCTCACCGATTGCCGTGGCCATCCTCCAGGCTGCAGGGGGCGATGCTGAGTACACATCTCTCATGGTGGAAGGTCTCCCACAGGAGCTCAAACTTTCCCCTCAACTCACTGACTGAGAAGAGCCTGAGAGAGGAAGAGAGAGAGAGAGAGAGAGCAAGAGA
The DNA here is from genome assembly GCF_036934945.1 of Oncorhynchus masou masou. NCBI lineage: Eukaryota > Metazoa > Chordata > Actinopteri > Salmoniformes > Salmonidae > Oncorhynchus > Oncorhynchus masou. The sequence goes on along the minus strand of NC_088229.1, from coordinate 39,939,602 downwards.
GAGAGAGAGAGAGAGAGAGAGTGACAGACAGAGGAACTAGAAAGAAAGAGAGAAGAACGAGAAAGAAAGAGAGAGAGAGAGAGAGAGCAAGAGAGAGAAAGAGAGAGAGCAAGAGAGAGCGAGAGAGAAAGAGCAAGAGAGAAAGAGCAAGAGAGAGAGAAAGAGCAAGAGAGTGAGTGAGAGACAGAGAGGACCGAGAAAGAAAGAGAGAGAGCAAGAGAGAGCAAGAGAGCGAGAGAGAGAGAAAGAGCAAGAGAGAGAGAAAGAGAGAGACAGAGAGGAACGAGAAAGAAAGAGAGAGGACCGAGAGAGAGAGAGAGAGAGACAGAGAGGAACGAGAAAGAAAGAGAGAGGACCGAGAGAGAGAGAGAGAGAGAGAGAGAGAGAGAGAGAGAGAGAGAGAGAGAGAGAGAAAGAGAAGATAGAGAGAGAGAGAGGACCGAGAAAGAGAGCGAGGGAGAGCAAGAGAGTGCAAGAGAGAGAGAGAGAGAGAGAGAAAGAGAGAGGACCGAGAAAGAGAGAGAGAAAGAGAGAGAGCAAGAGAGAGAAAGAGAGAGAGCAAGAGAGAGAGAGAGAGAGAAAGAAAGAGTGAGAGAGAGAAACAGCAAGAGAGAAAGAGAAAGAGAGAGAGAGAGAAACAGCAAGAGAGTGAGAGAGAGCAAGAGAGAGAAACAGCAAGAGAGAGAGAGAGAGCAAGAGAGAGAGAGAGAGGAACAAGAAAGAAAGAAAGAGAGGACCGAGAGAGAGAGGACAGAGAGAGAGAGAGAACAGAGAGAGAGAGAGAGAGAGAGAGAGAACAGAGAGAGAGAGAGAACAGAGAGAGAGAGAGAGAGAGAACAGAGAGAGAGAGAGAGAGAGAGGACAGAGAGAGAGAGGAGAGAGAGAGAGAGAGAGGACAGAGAGAGAGGACAGAGAGAGAGAGGACAGAGAGAGAGGACAGAGAGAGAGAGGACAGAGAGAGAGAGAGAGGACAGAGAGAGAGGACAGAGGGAGAGAGAGAGGACAGAGAGAGAGAGGACAGAGAGAGAGAGAGAGAGGAGAGGAGAGAGAGAGGACAGAGAGAGAGAGGAGAGAGAGAGAACAGAGAGAGAGAGGACAGAGAGAGAGAGGACAGAGAGAGAGAGAGAGAGAGAGAGAGAGAGAGGAGAGAGAGAGAGAGAGAGAGAGAGAGAGAGAGAGAGAGAGAGGAGAGAGAGAGAGAGAGAGAGAGAGAGAGAGAGAGAGAGAGAGAGAGATACTTTAGGAAAGGGGTCAAATAAAAACACTAGGTCCTAATCTTTTGTGTACCTCATGAATTTGTCTGGTAGAATAATGATAGTGTACCTCATGAATTTGACTGGTAGAATAATGGCAGTGTACCTCATGAATTTGACTGGTAGAATAATGATAGTGTACCTCATGAATTTGACTGGTAGAATAATGGCAGTGTACCTCATGAATTTGTCTGGTAGAATAATGATAGTGTACCTCATGAATTTGACTGGTAGAATAATGGCAGTGTACCTCATGAATTTGACTGGTAGAATAATGACAGTGTACCTCATGAATTTGACTGGTAGAATAATGATAGTGTACCTCACAGCTCCATCACTGCAGGCCAACGCCAGGAGGACTGACTCTGTCCCATCATCCACCACGGCAATGGACATGTACCTGAAAACACAAACAGCAGAGTAAAACAGCAGATTGTGCTTGTGAGAGAATGGGCAACTGCAAGACAGGATCTGTGTGTTGGTGTGTTCTGGTAGAAGGCAAGGGAATGTCTTTGTATGATTTAATTGAATGAAAAGCGAGCATTTATATAAAGTACAAGTTCAAACACCTGGTTTCTGCGTCCATTTTCACAGTCTTGTGTCGGTTCCGCATTCTCTCCCACTGATCGTCCAATCGGTGGCTGGCCACCTGTATCACCTGACAGGAGGGCAAGCCTGACTGTCCATTTCCTCCAATCAGCAGCCGGTAGCACTGCATCTGTGCCCGTCCACCTGCAGATACCAGCAGGGCAGAGAGGGACTCTGTCTGTTTATCTGTCCCTCTGTCAGTCCTTCCATCCAAACGTTTGACTGCTGTCAGAGTCCGAACATTCGAGATGTGGTCGGTGATGACCGACAGCACTCTGACTGCGCCCGTCTGCGGTCGGACCGCCAGGACGGTCAAGCTAGTGTCCTCTCCTCCGGTCACCAGCACCTCCCAGTGGCCCTCTCCAGCCTCCCCCACTACCCCCAAGCGACACACACAGCCCACTCCCCTGCCGTGCAGCCCCTGTCTCAGGTCCAGGCTCCCTGCCCGGCTGGGTGCTTCCCCAGAGGGTTTAGAGGCCAGGACCACCCCCTGCTTGATGAACACTAGGGCCCCCTGGCCCATAGAGAGGCCGTCCTGGTGGGGGCAGTAGCTCCAGGATCGATGGCCTCCTCCACAGGGCACTGAGAGCAGCTTCTCCTGCCTCACGGGGTCCCACACCACAAAGTGGACCGAATGGAAGCCCACGATCACAAAGCGGGCCTCTTTCCCACTTCCTTCTGGTTCCTGGGCCCTCTGCTCCTCTTCAGAGTCCTGGGGTTCCAGAAGCAGAACTCTCTCCAGCCACTCCATCCCCCTGCAGGCCCGCTGGACCCTCAAAACCTCCAGTCCCTCTGGTCCAACCCGGAGGACTCTCACACAACCATCTCTCCCCGCACTGTACAGCAGCCCCCGGTGCTCCGACACCCACGTCACCCCCTGCTTTCCGTGCATCCCGAACAGAGAGCTCACAGGCTGGAGGGTCAGCCCTGCCCTGCTGGCCTCTCTCTCCTCATCCTCCTCTCCGACTACCACGTCCCCCTTTTCATCATGGATTTCAACCAGCCCATTGTGTGCCTCTCTTCCCATCTCTTCATCCTCATGCTCTTCTCCAGCTCCCCTCTTCTTCTCTTGGTGGTGTTCAATCTCTTCAAACAGCAGCAGTGATCCTCTCCTGTCGCCACATACCCACAGTGCCCCCTGTGGGCGGTTGAGGTAAACTACAGCAGTGAGCCAGCGTTTGGCACAGGGAGGCAAAAGGAGAGGACGGAGTGGTTCCACCCTGAGAGCCAGTCCAGTGTCTCTCATCTCTACCTCCACCTGCCAACGATGGACCAGGCCCTCTGCTCCGGATGCCAGCAGGTACCCCCTCCCCCCTGCCCCTCTGCCTGGCACTTCACCCACAGCACACTGTGAACTTTCCCTGGCCCTGCCCTCAGCAACACCCCCGCGCCAGGCTGCGACAGGGGGAAGACCTGCACCCCTCCACTGAGGCTGCCTAAAGCACACAGCCCCTCCCTGGATGCAGCAGCCCCCCAACCCCTCACCTGTAACACCTCCATCACACAGTAGGACTGGAACTCAGGGCCCCCCTCCCATAGGAGACCCCACCGCCCCCCCTCATAGAGGTAGACCTCCCCATGGTCTGTGTTCACCACCACCCTGCCCTGGATCCAGTGCCCATCCCCCACCACACCCACCACCTTGGGGACGCCTCGGCCCTGGAAGCCTAGGTCCACCAGGATCTCTGTGTCCCCCTGCCCTCCCTCGGCATTTCTCTTCTCCTCCTCCCCCCCCACCCGCCACAGGCGGATCCCTCCATCTGCCCCTCCAGTGGCCACCCACCTGCCCTGCCCGTCCCCTCCCTCACTGACTGCCAGCGCCCTCACCCCCCCGGACCGGTGGCCTTTCAGTGTCCGAGCCACCCTCCCCCCACCTCCCCAGTCCCACAGCAGACAGGCCCCGTCTTCCCCAGCGCTGTACACCCGTCCAGGGGACAGCTTGACAGAAAACACCCTGGCTTGGTGTCCATACAACACCCGCAGACACGTCGGGCTGGGGTCTCCACACCCCCCTCCAGCACCCCACAGGTCCCCCACCCCCCAGACCCTCACACTGCGGTCGTCCGAGGCGGAGGCCAGCCAGCCAGTCTCCCGGCGGTAACAGAGGCTAAAGATGACGCCACTGTGACCTGGCAGACGCCTCTCTACTGGGGCCTTCCCGCCCGGCTGTGCCCCTCCTGGCCTCCAGAGCACCAGCTGGTTGAACACTGTCCCCCCAACCAGGACAGAGTCCTCCCAGTTCCCACCCAGGAGCAGGGCGGAGTACAGCAAACACCCCTCCTGGCAAGAGCAGAGGGCCAGGACGCAGCCCTCAACAGGATCCAGCAACAGAGCAGCGTTGTGGGCCAGAGCCACGCCGAGGAGTGGACCTTTCTCTCCAGAGACCCAGCGGACATCCAGGGCCCAGTCGGGCAGCTCCATGAGGGGGCCCAGCGGCTCTAGCCTCTGCCCTCCAGCACTCAGCCTCAGCAAGCGCACAGCCTTCCCTCCAAACACTACCACCTCATCGTCTGGGTCACTGGTCCGTCTGTCTCCTGTCTGTGGTTTGGGACGAATCCCATGGATGCGGTAGTTGAGGAGCACGCTCAGTGAGGTGGAGGCTTTGGACTGAGATTGGAGGCGGTACACTGTCAGGATCGGACCCTCACCTGTATGGACGCATGCACATGTCAGATATCTAATCACACTTAATGACAGCGCATAGGAAGGGACAAAGGAAGAAAGGAAGGATACAATTTATAATTATTTGGAACATGGCCCAGATCAGATTGATCATGCAAGGGTTTTTATTGTCACAATGACTAGCACAGTGAAATACCTTTCTTGCAAACTCAAAACCCAACAATGAAATAATCAATAGCAATGTAATACGAGAAAACACACATGAGAAATAAGAAGAAATATGAAGAACACAATAAGTAAGTAACATACTATATACAGGGTCAGTTCAATACCATGCTATATACAGGGTCAGTTCAATACCATACTATATACAGGGTCAGTTCAATACCATGCTATATACAGGGTCAGTTCAATACCATGCTATATACAGGGTCAGTTCAATACCATACTATATACAGGGTCAGTTCAATACCCTATATACAGGGTCAGTTCAATACCATACTATATACAGGGTCAGTTCAATACCATACTATATACAGGGTCAGTTCAATACCATACACAGGGTCAGTTCAATACCATACTATATACAGGTCAGTTCAATACCATCATATACAGGGTCAGTTCAATACCATACTATATACAGGGTCAGTTCAATACCATACTATATACAGGGTCAGTTCAATACCATACTATATACAGGGTCAATACCATACTATATACAGGGTCAGTTCAATACCATACTATATACAGGGTCAGTTCAATACCATACTATATACAGGGTCAGTTCAATACCATACTATATATACAGGGTCAGTTCAATACCATACTATATACAGGGTCAGTTCAATACCATACTATATACAGGGTCAGTTCAATACCATACTATATACAGGGTCAGTTCAATACCATACTATATACAGGGTCAGTTCAATACCATACTATATACAGGGTCAGTTCAATACCATACTATATACCGGGTCAGTTCAATACCATACTATATACAGGGTCAGTTCAATACCATACTATATACAGGGTCAGTTCAATACCATACTATATACAGGGTCAGTTCAATACCATACTATATACAGGGGTTCAGTTCAATACCATACTATATACCGGGTCAGTTCAATACCATACTATATACAGGGTCAGTTCAATACCATACTATATACAGGGTCAGTTCAATACCATACTATATACAGGGTCAGTTCAATACCATACTATATACAGGGTCAGTTCAATACCATACTATATACAGGGTCAGTTCAATACCATACTATATACAGGGTCAGTTCAATACCATACTATATACAGGGTCAGTTCAATACCATACTATATACCGGGTCAGTTCAATACCATACTATATACAGGGTCAGTTCAACACCATACTATATACAGGGTCAGTTCAATACCATATTTACAATGTGCAGGGATACTGGAGTGATGGAGGTAGATATGTATAAAGGGGGGACTAGGCAACAGGATAGAAGATAAACAGAATAGCAGCAGCTTGTATGTGAGTGGATGTGTGGGTGTGTAGAGTCAGTATAAATGTATGTGCATATTATGTGCGATTGAGCAGATGGAGTGTGTGTGTGTGTGTGTGTGAGTGTGTGTGTAGGGCCCTCTGAGTGTGCATAGACAGTACAAAAATATAAATAAAAGGTCAACAAAGATGTAAGCTTAACTCATATAGTCTGTGTAGCTATTTTTGTTAGATTTTTATTGCTTGTGGATAGAAGCCGTTCAAGAGTCTGTTGGTGCCAGACTTGATGCACCGGTATGGCTTGCCGTGCAGAAGCAAAGAGAATAGTCTATGGCTTGGGTGGTTGGAGTCTATAATGATTTTCCGGGCATTTCTACCACACCGCTTGACACAGATATCCTGGATGGTAGGGAGCTCGGTCCAAGTGATGTACTGGGCTGTCCACACCAACCTCTGTAGCACCATGCAATCGAGGGCGGTGCTAATGCTATGCCAGGAAATGACGTAGCCAGTCAAGATGCTCTCAATGGTGCAGCTGTAGAACCATTTCAGAATCTGAGGACTCATACCAAATCTTTTCAGTCTCCTGAGGGGGAATAGGTTTTGTCGTGCCCTCTTCACCACTGTCTTGGTGTGCTTGGACCATGTTCTTTATCGGTGATGTGGACACCAAGGAACTTGAAGCTCTCAACCTGCTCCACTGCATCCCCATCGATGAGAATGGGGGTGTGCTCCGATCCTCTTTTTCCTGTAGTCCACAATCATCTCCTTTGTTTTGATCACGTTGAGGGAGAGGTTGTTGTCCTTGCAGCACACGGCCAGGTCTCTGACCTCCTCCCTATAGGCTGTCTCGTTGTTGTCGGTGATCAGGCCTACCGCTGTTGTGTCATCGGCAAACTTAATGATGGTGTTGGAGTTGTGCCTGGTCTTGCAGTCATGAGTGAACAGGGAGTACAGGAGGGGGCTGAGCACGCACCCCTGAGGGGCCCGTGTTGAGGATCAGCGTGGTGGATGTGTTGTTACCTACCCTTACCACCTGGGGGCGGCCGTCAGGAAGCCCAGAATCCAGTTGTAGAGGGAGGTGTTTAGTCCCAGGCTCCTTAGATTATTGATGAGCTTTGAGGGCACTATGGTGTTGAACGCTGAGCTGTAGTCAATGAATAACATTCTCACATAGGTGAGAGTAGGTGAGGTTCCTCACATAGGTGAGGTTCCTTTTGTCCAGGTGGGAAAGGGCAGTGTGGAGTGCAATAGAGATTGCATCATCTGTGGATCTGTCGGGGCCTTATGCAAATTGGAGTGGGTCTAGGGTTTCAGGGATCATGGTGTTGATGTGAGCCATGATCAGTCTTTCAAAGCACATCATGGCTAAAGACGTGAGTGCTACGGGTTGGTAGTCATTTAGGCAGGTTACCTTAGTGTTCTTGTGCACATGCACTATGGTGGTCTGCTTAAAACATGTTGCTATTACATACTCGGACAGGGAGAAGTTGAAAATGTCCGTGAAGACACTTGCCAGTTGGTCAGCGCATGCTCGCAGTACACGTCCTGGTAATCTGTCTGGCCCTGTGGCCATGTGAATGTTGACCTGTCTAAAGGTCTTACTCACATCGGCTTCGGAGAGGGTGATCACACAGTCTTACAGAACAGTTGGTGCTCTCATGCATGTTTCAGTGTTATTTGCCTCGAAGGGAGCATAGAAGTAGTTTAGCTCGTCTGGTAGGCTCATGTCACTGGGAAGCTCTGGCTGTGCTTCCCTTTGTAGTCTGTAATGGTTTTCAAGCCCTGACACATCCGCCGAGCGTCAGAGCCGGTGTAGTACAATTCAATCTTAGTCCTGAATTGATGCTTTTCCTGTTTGATGGTTCGTCGGAGAGCATAGCAGGATTTCTTTTAAGCTTCCGGGTTAGAGTCCCGCTCCTTGAAAGTGGTAGCTCTAGCCTTTAACTGAGACCGGATGTTGCCTGTAATCCATGGCTTCTGGTTGGGGTATGTACGTACGGTCACTGTGGGGACGCCGTCATCGATGCACTTATCGATGATGCCAATGACTGATGTGGTGTACTCCTCAACGCCACCGGAGGAATCCCAGAACATATTCCAGTCTGTGCTTGCAAAACAGTCCTGTAGCTTAGCATCTGCTTCATCTGACCAGATCACTGGGATCTTGGCCTGTTCCAGAGAAAGCAGTATATCGTTCGCGTTGGGCTCATCAGGCTCGTTACAGGAAAAAAGGATTCTGCCAGTCCGTGGTGATTAATCGCAGTCCTGATGTCCAGAGGTTATTTTCGGTCCTAAGAGACGGTAAGTTTAAAAAAGTTACAAACAACGCAAATAAACTAACAAAAAGCTTCTCCCTTCTTCTCCGGCGCCATTCTAACAACCTCCTGAGCATCTTCACGACTGTGTGCGTGTGTTTGGACCATTTTAAGTCTTTAGTGATTTTGACAACGAGAGACTTGAAGCTCTCGACCTGCTCCACTGCAGCCCCATCATTGTGAATGGGGGCATGCTCAACCCCCCCCCCCCCCATCTTTCCTGTTTCCTGTAGTCCACGATCAGCTCCTTGGTCTTAATGACGTTGAGGGAAAGGTTGTTGCTCTGGCACCACACTGCCAGGTCACTGACCTCATCCCTGTAGGCTGACTCATCATCGACTGTGATCAGGCTTACCGTTTTCACTAAACATGGTGATGGTGTTGGAGAAGTGTGTGGCCATACAGTTGTGGGTGAACAGGGAGTACAGGAGGGGACTAAGCACACACCCCTGTGTGGCCCCTGTGTGGAGGGTCAGCGTGGCGGAGGTGAAGTTGCCTATCCTCACCACCTGGGGTCGGCCCATCAGGAATTCCAGGATCCAGTTGCAGAGGGAGGTGTTCAGACCCAGAGTCCTAAACTTGGTGACAGGCTTGGAGGGGACAAAGGGTGTTGAATGCTGAGCTGTAGTCAATGAACAGCATTCTCACATAGGTATTCCTCTTATCTAGGTGGATGAAGGCACTGTGGAGAGCAATTGAGATAGTCTCATCTATGGTATAGACATTGGAGTGGGTCTAGAGTGTCTGGGATGTTGGAGTTAATGTGTGCCATAACCAGCCTCTCAAAGCACTTCATGATTACAGATGCGAGTGCTACGGGGCGGTAGTCATTGTGGCATGAAGCCTCAGTTCTTGGGGACAGGAATGATGGTGGTCATCTTAAAACATTTTGGGATTACAGACTGGGACAAGGAGAGGTTGAACATTACTGTGAATATGCCTTGCAGCTTTGACAAGGCAGTAAGGACAGTCTTGTATTGTCTAGCCCGGGATTGGCTAATACATCACGGGCTAGTTCGACCTTTGCTAGCTGTTCCAGCTCGGAGAAAGACATTGATAAGTAGCTAGCATAAAGCAGAGATCATCAACTACATTCGGCCACAAGCCTATATTTCTTGAGGGCATGGTCAGGGTGCCGAAACATAATTACAAATAATTTGTACACTGCAAATTGACCACAAGAATCCCAAACAGATATAATATTTGACTAAAACCTAATCATTTCAAACCTTGCTTACATATGTATATGATCAGATAAATCTCTTTAATATGTGTGGAAATACTTTGGAACAGATTTCCACAATCAAAATCACTTGATATAAGATGTACTTTCCTTCCAAATCAAGAATAAAGAAAGTATCATCAATAACAGGTTAGTTGAAAGTTGAAAAATGGGCGCAGGCGCTTTCCATTAGCCAAACTGTGACGCTGTATGAGCCATGGCATATCAGTTATAACTACGTAACTAGCCAGGGATCCCCTACCTGTCAGCAGGCACTCCTCCCTTAGGAACTCCAGAGCGGTGACAGGGACTACCAGGGCTGCCGTCTCAATTGCCATCATCACTGACATTGACACACTCCCTGCGGAAAGCCTCTCATCAACAGCACCCGATAACCTGGCACACATACAGAAACATTAACTTCAGCTAGTAATCTTCTCATCCCTCCCCCCAAAAAATTATTTTGCATAGTGAGATGACGTCAACCTGTCAGCTAGCTATGTGTGTGCGCTTGATAATTTGGGGCTTTGGTTGGTATTCGTTATCTTATTATTTCAATGTTTCTCTTATGAATGAAAACCCGAAAAAATGAGGTTGTCATTGCCAATCAGTGCAGCACAGCGATATTCACAATTTATAGCTATCTAACTTACAATAACCTCTGATTTCTTGTCAACACCAGGGGAGGAAATACAACATAGCCGAAAACAAGCTAAAAACTTTTTATTACACTAGGTAACCAACTACTTAGGTAGTCACGCAGATGAAAGGGAGTTAGCTAGCTAGCTAACGTTAGCAAGTTATAACAATATTTGACTTAGGGTAATTAGCTAGTCATGTCTAGGCTACTGTCTTGGAAATAACATGGGTAGTTACTTACATATCTATCTAGATGCCAGGAAAATATTTTCATTTCTTGACAACAACAAAAAAGTATTCATTGTCCTTTCGTGAATTTGTTCTGTTCTTCTCTCTGAAGAACTAGCTAGCTTCCCATGCGTTTTCCGCACGCATCCAATCAAACGTGGCCACACTGACATAATGCATCGCACTTTGCAATAAAGCGGACAGCCATTGGTTAAAAAAGAGTCGAAAGTGCTATTTGCGTAAAATACGCAGGTTTGTTGTTTAAATTTCGCATCCGGCCGCCAAACATGAGGGGGTGGTGGTGGCAGGACAACAAAGTGTTTGTCCACGATAATTCGCCGCTCTTATTGGCTGTCTGGTTGCATGTGAGTAATAACAACAAATCATATGTTTATTTGTTTTAATTTACAAATAAAATGTACATCCAAATAAGCGCATGTATATGGGGAATTTTAGGTGTATTAGCTTGGCTAGCATTATTACTGTCATCTTGCTAACCTGCTAGGTAGCAAGCAAGGCATTCGCTATAAAGGCTATTCAATTCCGTACTACCTGGTAGTTAGTTTCACTCACCTGATGTCCCAGGTCTGAATTATTCCCTTTTATTAAAAGGAGAGGATGAACATTCGGTATCCCTTGGGAATGATGGCACGTGTTCTTAAAAATCTCAACCTTGCTGTAAAGTGTTCATATCAATCTGAATGTCATTCTTTTGTTTTCTTCTACCCCGACCCAGAGATTAAGAATCATCACAGAGTGGACCACAGCTCCATAAAGCACGGTTCATCGTGTAATTTGACTTGACAGTGGACACCCACGTTTTTCTGTAGCTAAACACTGCATAACAGCTGGTTATCCCAGTAAAGATGATGCCCTACTGTGGATTACAGTACCATTCATGACAATGACACACCCACCAAGTAAATGCACGCACCAAGCAGTTCTTCCACATGATCTCTGACAGGACATCAAGTTGGACTAAACCTCACAACCAACGCTCACTGAAAACACCCTAGTTTCAAAATCAACTCGATGCTCATGGAAAGATCAACCTCACAAAGACTTAAAACCTAAATCAACCTCATACAGTATGTTGGTTGGAAGAGAATGCCCCCATTTGGCCTACTGCGGCCCCGTAATCCCTCTCGCACACGAACCCGTGCAGGACTAGAACCCTCACCTCCACCCCGTTGCCTTGGCGACCAACGACCATGTCGTACCGCACGCCCAATTTCACCATGCAGCAGAAGCTCTACTTCCTGCAGAGGATCCAGGGTGTGGTGCACACAGTCCAGGACTTCAGGAAGGACACCAACACTACTGTGCACCGCAACGCCGTGTGGGCCGAGGTGGTAGAAGCCTTCAACGCTGCCTTCCCCGACCGGCCACCGAGCTCGGTAGGCACCATGAAGACCCTGTGGAAGAGGCTGAAGGTGGAGAGCCGCCAGGCGCTGCATCGGCGTCAGGAGCAGGTGGTCGCCGGCATGCCTGTCACGGCCCTGACCGAGGTTCAACGGGAGATTACGGCCATGGTACCCAACCTCATCTCCAACCAGGACGACATGGACGGAGAAGTGGGCTACACCGGCCTCAGGCCTGGCTCCCCCACAGCAGGTAATACCACACTACTCTCAGGGCTGCCGCTGCCGCTAAGATGAGCTCGTCGATATTGAGTTCACGCATTTATCAAACGTGCATTCCTTAGATGATAGGCTGATGTGTTGTCAACCAATTTACTCACACACGTGTATATACGGTGCTCGGGGAGATGGTTCCAATCTCTGTCTCGCTGTCTGCCTCTGTGACCTAGTGACGTGTACTGCAGCGACCAGTGGGAGTGACCAGGACGATGCTGATAACAGTCACAATGAGGTAACGTGTCACAGCTAGAGCACATCTCCATAGACAATCCTCTAGTGTACGATGATCATTACATATGAACATGCCAATGCAGTTCAAAAGCCACTGAAAGAGCTTCTCGTATAAGAGGACACAGTGCAGTTGAAATCTAACCCAGTCTGTCTTCCCCAGGAGAGCGAGAGTAAAGACCAGGTAGCCATGAGCATCGGCATCGCCTCCTTCACGGCACTAGCAGGAAGTGACGGACCCCTCCGGATCCCCTTCTCCACCAGCCAGCCCAACGCCTCCACTCTCACCCACAGTGAAACCTCCTGGTCTGGGACATCCCCGTCCTTCCTCCCTCCGCCCATCCCATCTGCCTCATCCTCCAGCCTGTTCACCTCTTGCCCCGTGAACTTTGACCTGCCCTACGTCCCCCGGGCCGCCCCGCAACCCCTCACTTCTCTGGCAGCAGGGCGGGGGTCTGATGACCCACGGTACGTGCCACGCATGCTGGAACTGTCGGAGTTGGAACATGAGCAGAGGATGAGAGTCCTACAGATGGAACAGAAGGTTTTAGAAGACAAGAGGAAGGCGGTGAGGCAGAAAGAGAAAGCCTACAGGCTAAAAAAGAGATACTACCAGGCTAAGCTGAAGAAGATGGGGGAAGAGGTACGACCGTGCTCGAGTAGCGAGGACACTGAGGGCGATGATCAAATAATTTGATGGTTATTTTGTTGCTTTTATGTTTTTATGAAGATGATTTTTTGTTTTAAGTTTCTGACAGTTTCAGGTATTTGTGAAAACTTTAGTAAAATCTTTTTTTGGTATTCCTTTTCATTGCTGCCCTAGATCTGTAGGAGTTTTGTTTTAATGGTGTGGTAGAGCTCTCTGAATGTGAAAAGAGACCTGAAAGAGAGGAGACCCTCCGGAAACAAACTGTCAAAACTAGTCTGCTAAAACGGTTGTTTTCACCAGGGAATGTCACTCACAGAAAATAGGACTCAAACAACATCTTGTTAGGAATATTTCTTATTTTTATGTTGGTAACCGAGGAGCAGCTGTTTCAACCCCCCCCCCCCATGCCGACGGGATAGCACATACCCCAGAATAAGCACACAAACTGACAGTCCCCCGTTCCTCTCTCCCTCCCTCCTTTCCTCCATCATTACACTTCAATGACTTCCCTCTTTTCTCTCACACTTCCTTTTCTCTCAATGCATTTTGTCACAGTGGGAGAGTCAGCTCATACGAAACATTACATGTTTTTAAAAAAAAAAAAGACATTTGAACAAATACCGCTGCACACTCTCTTTTATAAATAACATACTCTCACACAAAATGACAAAGTAATAAATAATATATATCTTATGTCTGTACAAGTTAACGGTACTGCAGTAATAAATCATATCAAAAAGAACTGACCAGTTGCAAAATAACTGGAGCAGTTAAACGTAGATGGAATATAGCGAAGGATGGATATCGGGGACCCTGGGGAGATTTTTGGCAATAATACTGTCACATTTATATTAACTTACCCAAAGACATAAAAAGATTAAAGCAGGTCGTTGAAAAGAGGTTTGCAGACCGCCGGGTGTAAGAGACGAGTCGTTGTCTGTCTTTCCGTCCTTCCTCTAATGAGTAATAGTCCCTCGATTGCTTCTCTCTTTTTGACCCACATTTCTTTCTCTGGTCCACGCGTCTGTTTAGTGTCGTGTTATTACATGTGCAACGTGTTCTCCTGTTATGGCCCTGGAACAGCTGGTGCACCGGTGACTCGTCCTCTGATCTTGCCTTTAGGTGCTAACCAAAACGTGTTCTCTCTCTACCTCTCATACCCCTATAAATCCCAGAGGTTTACGTGACCATTTTCCCAACAGAGGGTTTTGTACACTAAAATTAACCAAATATCAGGCAGAGAAACTATTAGATATGTAACGGTACTGGTGTTTTGTTTCTGATATACAGTAGCACAGAGAGAGATAGATGATGTTGCAGAATAGATGACTGACATTCAAAAGCAGTGGGTCTTTTCTTGGATTCACAGAGCACTTCCATCTAAACAGTATTCTGAGCAACTGAAGAATGAGATACTCAAGCCTCTCAAATATCAAAGTATGTTCACTTTCTTTCTTGTTCACAATCATTTGTTCTGTCAGATCCTCTCTTCCATAGAATTCATTCCTGTTTACAATCACCCGCCCCCAACACCTTCCTCGTCCTATCAGGTCTCACAATCTCATCCAATCAACACTAACCGACCCCTGTCCCTAGTTTTATACATATAGCTGACGGGTTTGAGGAAACGTTTCAGGAGAACGGTATTTTGATTCAAGGGCTATTTTTCTTCCTTCGCCTCTGATGAAAAAGATACAAAAGGTATAAAAATGTTATGTACAGGTTCATCTTTTTCTTAGCGGTTCAATTCCGATTCTTGTGTTCATGACTAAATCTGAGGATCGAAGTTCATTAAACATTAGTAGCTAAGGTAGCCAGCTATTCATCGTATAGCCCTCCTCCCCATACTGGTTGCTGGTTATAACAGAACGAACCAGGCACCTCCAAACTCCAATCTCACGGTCTGCCTTTCTTCAACTCTTAGATCCTACAGTATCCCAGGGTGCTTCAGCAGTCCAGGGTGCTCCTTGACCTCTCCCCGGCCCCCTACACAGTCCTTGGTATCCCCAATACAAAACACAATGCATTGTGGGATATGGAGGGTGTCATCAAGACTGTCCTTCACTTCTGTTGACTCTGTGAAGAGAAAAGAGAGCCCCCACAATCAGTGGCAAGCCGAAGTAACATAACTGAGGAATGCTATATACACTGAGTGTAGAAAACATTAAGAACACTTTCCTAATATTGAATTGCACCCCTCACCCCAGCCTCAATTTGTTGAGGCATTCTACAGGGGTACTGGCCCATGTCAACTCCAATACTTCCTACAGTTGTATCAAGTTGGTTGGATGTCCTTTGGTTGGTGGACCTACTACCATACCCTGTTCAAAGGCACTTCAATATTTTGTCTTGCCCATTCACCCTCTGAATGATACAAATGCACAATCCATGTCTTAAACCTATCTTCTCCCCTTTATCTACAATGGTTGAAGTGGATTTAACAAGTGACATCAATAAGGGATCCTAGCTTTCACCTGGTCTGTCGATGTCATTGAATGAGCAGGCGTTCATAATGTTTTGTACACTCAGTGTGCATCTCCTGACATGCAGGCTAGGACACGTTTATAATCCAAATCATCACATCTTTGATAGGAACCAAAAGGATGGATGTCTGAGGATAGAGAAAGAGAGCAGAGCAGGAGTGTGAAGAGGAGAGGAAGCAGGTAGATGAAGCTGAGTGAGAGTGCAGGACTTACTCAGAGTCTGGGGAGACTTCAGAGATGCTGTGAGAGGTGGCGGAGTGGGGCGGGGAGGGGAGGGTCCTTGTGCAGAGGAGGGTGCTGGGGGGGTGAGCACGGAGGAGCTGAAGGAGGCCAAGATGGAGGACAGGATGTCCAGGTGCTCGCTGGACGGGTGGCGGCTGGGGGGGGCGCCGGGGGCAGGGAGGGGGTACCTACACAGGGGGGCAGAGTCCAGCCGGCCGCGGCGGGGTAGGGAGGGCTCCTGGGGTTCCTCACTGATGGGGGCCGGAGGGGAGGAGGGCTGGGGCTGGTCAGGGTGTGAGTGCTGGCGGGGGGGCAGGGTGCGAAGCCACTCCCTGCAGGGCTGGGACTGGGTCACCCCGCCACCCCCGTTGGCCTCCAGCTGTTCACGGGAGCGGCTGCTCATCAGCGCTCCTCCTAGGTGTTCACGGGAGGAGGCCTGGCGCCGCGTCAGGGTGTTGAGCTGGGAGCGCGACCCTCCCAGACCGGGCTCCACACCTCCATTCCCACTCAAGTCCTCCCGGGAGGTGTGGGCGCTGTGCTGGTGGACATCCAGCCTGTCTCTGGAGCTGCTCAGGTTCTCCCTGGAGGCTCTGTCTAGGCCCGGCTCACGGCGGCGGGGTAGCAGGTCCAGGTTGTCCCGGGGGCCCTGACGGTCCAGACGGTTCTGGGATCCTCCTCCAGCCTGGCGGCCCAGGGGGTCTCTGGAGAGCTGGCGGCGTGCCAGAGAATCCAGATGCTCCCTGGAGGAGTAGCGGGAGGCAGGCTGGGACAAGGAGCCAGTGCCAGACAGGGAGCCTGTCCCAGAGTACATGCGGCCGTAGGAGGCTGCCGGGACGCCCCTGTGGCCCAGGGTGGAGGTGCGGTACCAGGAGAGTTCGCTGGGGACCTGGCCCATGGCGGAGAGACCCTGCAGGGCCGGGGGACAGTCAATGCGATTCTTCAAGATGCCTGAGTCAGCAGGGAGAGATTAGAAAAAGGAAAGGTCAATATGTATTTTGGTGTTTGAGTTTACATGAATCTGTACAGTAATAATAAATATAATCAAATTGTACTAGTCACATACATATACAACAGGTATTGTTGGGCCCCCTGAGGGGCCCCTGTGTTGACCTTACAGTTAAATGCTTACTTACGAGCCCCTAACCAACAATGCAGTTTCAAAAGAATACATATAAGAATAAAAGATAAAAGTATCAAGTCAATAAAGAGCAGCAGTGAAATAACAACAGTGGGACTATATACAGGGGGGGTACCGGTTATTTGAGGTGGTATGTACCCGTAGGTAGAGTTATTAAAGTGACTATGCATAGATGACAACAGACAGTAGCAGTGGTGTAAAGGGGGGGGCACCGGTTATTTGAGGTGGTATGTACCCGTAGGTAGAGTTATTAAAGTGACTATGCATAGATGACAACAGACAGTAGCAGTGGTGTAAAGGGGGGGCACCCCTGTATTTGAGGTGGTATGTACACGTAGGTAGAGTTATTAAAGTGACTATGCATAGATGACAACAGACAGTAGCAGTGGTGTGACAACAGACAGTAGCAGTGGTGGGGGGCACCCCTGTATTTGAAGTGGTATGTACACGTAGGTAGAGTTATTAAAGTGACTATGCATAGATGACAACAGACAGTAGCATGTACACGTAGGTAGAGTTATTAAAGTGACTATGCATAGATGACAACAGACAGTAGCAGTGGTGTAAAGGGGGGGCACCGGTTATTTGAGGTGGTATGTACACGTAGGTAGAGTTATTAAAGTGACTATGCATAGATGACAACAGACAGTAGCAGTGGTGTAAAGGGGGGGCACCGGTTATTTGAGGTGGTATTTGAGGTGGTATGTACACGTAGGTAGAGTTATTAAAGTGACTATGCATAGATGACAACAGACAGTAGCAGTGGTGTAACAGTGGGGGGGGGGGGGCACCCCTGTATTTGAGGTGGTATGTACACGTAGGTAGAGTTATTAAAGTGACTATGCATAGATGACAACAGACAGTAGCAGTGGTGTAAAGGGGGGGGGGGCACCGGTTATTTGAGGTGGTATGTACACGTAGGTAGAGTTATTAAAGTGACTATGCATAGATGACAACAGACAGTAGCAGTGGTGTAAAGGGGGGGCACCGGTTATTTGAGGTGGTATGTACACGTAGGTAGAGTTATTAAAGTGACTATGCATAGATGACAACAGACAGTAGCAGTGGTGTAAAGAGTTATTAAAGTGGGGGCAGCAGTGGTGTAAAGGGGGGGTTATTTGAGGTGGTATGTACACGTAGGTAGAGTTATTAAAGTGACTATGCATAGATGACAACAGACAGTAGCAGTGGTGTAAAGGGGGGGGCATAGATGACAACAGACCCGTAGGTAGAGTTATTAAAGTGACTATGCATAGATGACAACAGACAGTAGCAGTGGTGTAAAGGGGGGGGCACCCCTGTATTTGAAGTGGTATGTACACGTAGGTAGAGTTATTAAAGTGACTATGCATAGATGACAACAGACAGTAGCAGTGGTGTAAAGGGGGGGGGCACCCCTGTATTTGAAGTGGTATGTACACGTAGGTAGAGTTATTAAAGTGACTATGCATAGATGACAACAGACAGTAGCAGTGGTGTAAAGGGGGCACCCTGTATTTGAGGTGGTATGTACACGTAGGTAGAGTTATTAAAGTGACTATGCATAGATGACAACAGGGCAGGGGGGGCCCCTGTATTTGAGGTGGTATGTACACGTAGGTAGAGTTATTAAAGTGACTATGCATAGATGACAACAGACAGTAGCAGTGGTGCAAAGTGGTATGTACACGTAGGTAGAGTTATTAAAGTGACTATGCATAGATGACAACAGACAGTAGCAGTGGTGTAAAGGGGGCACCCCTGTATTTGGGGTATGTACACGTAGGTAGAGTTATTAAAGTGACTATGCATAGATGACAACAGACAGTAGCAGTTTGATTTGGTGGTATGTACACGTAGGTAGAGTTATTAAAGTGACTATGCATAGATGACAACAGACAGTAGCAGTGGTGTAAAGGGGGGGGCACCGGTTATTTGAGGTGGTATGTACCCGTAGGTAGAGTTATTAAAGTGACTATGCATAGATGACAACAGACAGTAGCAGTGGTGTAAAGGGGGGCACCAGTTATTTGAGGTGGTATGTACACGTAGGTAGAGTTATTAAAGTGACTATGCATAGATGACAACAGACAGTAGCAGTGGTGTAAAGGGGGGGGCACCGGTTATTTGAGGTGGTATGTACACGTAGGTAGAGTTATTAAAGTGACTATGCATAGACGACAACAGACAGTAGCAGTTATTTGGTGTAGGTAGAGTTATTAAAGTGACTATGCATAGATGACAACAGACAGGGTGGTGTAAAGGGGGGGCACCGGTTATTTGAGGTGGTATGTACACGTAGGTAGAGTTATTAAAGTGACTATGCATAGACGACAACAGACAGTAGCAGTGGTATAGAGGTCCTGGTATAGAGGTCCTGGATGGCAGGAAGCTTGGCCCCTACCCTCTGTAGTGCCTTGCGGTCGGAGGCCGAGCAGTTGCCATACCAGTTAGTGACCATCGAACAGGCGAAGTGCCAATACGGGGCTAAGATTGAATCGTCCTACACCGGCTCTCAAATCAAATCAAATTTTATTTGTCACATACACATGGTTAGCAGATGTTAATGCGAGTGTAGGAAAATGCTTGTGCTTCTAGTTCCGACAATGCAGTAATAACCAACAAGTAATCTAACTAACAATTCCTAAACTATTGTCTTATACACAGTGTAAGGGGATAAAGAATATGTACATAAGGATATATGAATGAGTGATGGTACAGAGCAGCATAGGCAAGATACAGTAGATGGTATCGAGTACAGTATATACATATGAGATGAGTATGTAAACAAAGTGGCATAGTTAAAGTGGCTAGTGATACATGTATTACATAAGGATGCAGTCGATGATATAGAGTACAGTATATACGTATGCATATGAGATGAATAATGTAGGGTAAGTAACATTATATAAGGTAGCATTGTTTAAAGTGGCTAGTGATATATTTACATCATTTCCCATCAATTCCCATTATTAAAGTGGCTGGAGTTGAGTCAGTGTCAGTGTGTTGGCAGCAGCCACTCAATGTTAGTGGTGGCTGTTTAACAGTCTGATGGCCTTGAGATAGAAGCTGTTTTTCAGTCTCTCGGTCCCAGCTTTGATGCACCTGTACTGACCTCGCCTTCTGGATGATAGCGGGGTGAACAGGCAGTGGCTCGGGTGGTTGATGTCCTTGATGATCTTTATGGCCTTCCTGTAACAACGGGTGGTGTAGGTGTCCTGGAGGGCAGGTAGTTTGCCCCCGGTGATGCGTTGTGCAGACCTCACTACCCTCTGGAGAGC
Source organism: Oncorhynchus masou masou (assembly GCF_036934945.1). Classification (NCBI taxonomy): domain Eukaryota; kingdom Metazoa; phylum Chordata; class Actinopteri; order Salmoniformes; family Salmonidae; genus Oncorhynchus; species Oncorhynchus masou. The sequence goes on along the minus strand of NC_088229.1, from coordinate 39,919,626 downwards.
TTTACGGTTGAGGGCGGAGCAGTTGCCGTACCAGGCGGTGATACAGCCCGCCAGGATGCTCTCGATTGTGCATCTGTAGAAGTTTGTGAGTGCTTTTGGTGACAAGCCAAATTTCTTCAGCCTCCTGAGGTTGAAGAGGCGCTGCTGCGCCTTCACGATGCTGTCTGTGTGAGTGGACCAATTCAGTTTGTCTGTGATGTGTATGCCGAGGAACTTAAAACTTGCTACTCTCTCCACTACTGTTCCATCAATGTGGATAGGGGGTGTTCCCTCTGCTGTTTCCTGAAGTCCACAATCATCTCCTTAGTTTTGTTGACGTTGAGTGTGAGGTTATTTTCCTGACACCACACTCCGAGGGCCCTCACCTCCTCCCTGTAGGCCGTCTCGTCGTTGTTGGTAATCAAGCCTACCACTGTTGTGTCGTCTGCAAACTTGATGATTGAGTTGGAGGCGTGCGTGGCCACGCAGTTGTGGGTGAACAGGGAGTACAGGAGAGGGCTCAGAACGCACCCTTGTGGGGCCCCAGTGTTGAGGATCAGCGGGGAGGAGATGTTGTTACCTACCCTCACCACCTGGGGGCGGCCCGTCAGGAAGTCCAGTACCCAGTTGCACAGGGCGGGGTCGAGACCCAGGGTCTCGAGCTTGATGACGAGCTTGGAGGGTACTATGGTGTTGAATGCCGAGCTGTAGTCGATGAACAGCATTCTCACATAGGTATTCCTCTTGTCCATATGGGTTAGGGCAGTGTGCAGTGTGGTTGAGATTGCATCGTCTGTGGACCTATTTGGGCGGTAAGCAAATTGGAGTGGGTCTAGGGTGTCAGGTAGGGTGGAGGTGATATGGTCCTTGACTAGTGTCTCAAAGCACTTCATGATGACGGAAGTGAGTGCTACGGGGTGGTAGTCGTTTAGCTCAGTTACCTTAGTTTTTTTCGGAATAGGAACAACGGTGGCCCTCTTGAATCATGTGGGAACAGCAGACTGGTATAGGGATTGATTGAATATGTCCGTAAACACACCAGCCAGCTGGTCTGCGCATGCTCTGAGGGCGCGGCTGGGGATGCCGTCTGGGCCTGCAACCTTGCGAGGGTTAACACATTTAAATGTTTTACTCACCTCGGCTGCAGTGAAGGAGAGACCGCATGTTTCCGTTGCAGGCCGTGTCAGTGGCACTGTATTGTCTTCAAAGCGGGCAAAAAAGTTACTTAGTCTGCCTGGGAGCAAGACATCCTGGTCCGTGACTGGGCTGGATTTCTTCCTGTAGTCCGTGATTGACTGTAGACCCTGCCACATGCCTCTTGTGTCTGAGCCGTTGAATTGAGATTCTACTTTGTCTCTGTACTGACGCTTAGCTTGTTTGATAGCCTTACGGAGGGAATAGCTGCACTGTTTGTATTCAGTCATGTTACCAGACACCTTGCCCTGATTGAAAGCAGTGGTTCGCGCTTTCAGTTTCAAGGCTCTGACGCTCGTCTTATGTGGCAGGGCTTGCAAACTATTACAGACTACAAACGGAAGCACAGCTGCGAGCTGCCCAGTGACACGAGCCTACCAGGCGAGCTAAATCACTTCTATGCTCGCTTCGAGGCAAGCAGCACTGAGGCATGCATGAGAGCATCAGCTGTCCCGAGCGACTGTATGATCACGCTCTCCGTAGCTGACGTGAGTAAGACCTTTAAACAGGTCAACATTCACACGGCCGCGGGGCCAGACGGATTACCAGGACGTGTGCTCTGGGCATGTGCTGACCAACTGTCAGGTGTCTTCACTGACATTTTCAACATGTCCCCGGTTGAGTCTGTAATACCAACATGTTTCAAGCAGACCACCATATTCCCTGTGCCCAAGAACACTAAGGCAACCTGCTTAAATGACTACAGACCTGTAGCACTAAATTACTTCAGACTCGTAGCACGGTCGGAGGCAGAGCAGTTGCCATACCAGGCAGTGATGCTCTCTATTGTGCAGCTGTAGAACCTTTTGAGGATCTAAGGACCCATGCCAAATCTTTTCAGGCTCCTGAGGGGGAATAGGTTTTGCCATGTGTTGAGGATCAGCGTGGCAGATGTGTTGCTACCTACCCTCACCACCTGGGGAGCGGCCCATCAAGAAGTCCAGGAGGTCATTAACAGAATAGCAAGGTTACTGAGTTTGTGACCCTTTCTGTGGTAGTCAGGCTGTGTATGTGTGTGTGCGTGTGTTTGTGTCTGAGAGTGTGTGTGTATGTGCTTGTGTGTGCCTGCATGCGTGTGTCGCACCCTTGCGGTGGCGGTTTGACTGTCCTGTCAGACCGTTCTCGTCCCCGCTGGTCAGTGCCGCCTCAGGCTGGTTGTTGTTTGTGGCGTCCTTGCTGTAGTCAGCCCCTAGGCGGCGCTCTGAGCCCCACTTCTGCAGGGAGTGGACCTCACTCTCCTCCAGCGCTGGCCAATAGGAGAGCAGATCATTGCCATCCAGGTCTAACACACAAAGATGGACAATCACCACTGGCCAACAATTCCAAATAAAGAGGTTTTTGTAGAAGTCATACTTCTAAATGCATATTCATTTTTATTGGTTTATGGATCTCTGTGTCTGACACTTTCAGTGTGTTTGCATATTGGTATGGCATTTATAGGTATCACATACATATATACATACATAACATAAAAATTGCTTTGATTTGTGAATCTATTCCCATTGCGTGTGTCTGTATACCTTTGGTCCCATTGTGGGCGGGCTCTGTGAGAAGCCGCTCACTGTGATTGGTGCGTTTGAAGCGACGCTGGATGCGTCCACGGAGACGAACGTTGTCCTCACTCTCGGAGGAGGGGATGGAGAGACTACGTTCCTCTTCTAAAGAGAGATCCGAGTCTGAGTCCGAGTCCTCACCTGAGAAGAGAGAGACAGAGAGAGAGACAGAGAGAGAAAGATGGACAGAGAGAGACAGACAGAGTGAGAGAGAGACATAGAGAGAGAGAGACAGACAAAGAAAGAGATGGACATAGAGAATGAGAGGAGATAGAGACAGACAGACAGACAGACAGACAGACAGACAGACAGAGAAAGAGATGGACAGAGAAAGACAGACAGAATGAGAGAGAGACACAGAGAGAGAAAGAGATGGACAGAGAAAGAGATGGACAGAGAGAGAGAGACAGACAGACAGAGAGAAAGAGATGGACATAATGAGAGAGAGAGACACAGAGAGAAAGAGATGGACAGAGAGAGAGAGAGACACAGAGAGAGAGAAACACAGAGAGAAAGAGATGGACAGAGAAAGAGATGGACAGAATGAGAGGAGAGAGAGAGAGACACAGAGAGAGAAAGAGATGGACAGAGACAGAGAGAGAGAGTGAGGTTATAGAACCAGTTATAGTGTCAGTTACTATTAAAAGCAAAAAGAGGTGATGCACATTTGTTATCCTTTTACTTGTATTGTATACAGTATTATAACCCTGGAGTGTTTATGAATGTGTTTATTTGTATTACAATGCCACCCTCCTAGAGTCCTGTGTGCGTGTGTGTGTTAAGGCTGCACAATTAATCAAATTCGCATCAAAATCACAATATTGCAATCCATATCGCATGAAATCTTTTAAAAGGCCCCTCAGCCGCGTGTCTTTACTAGGTTGCTCCGTTTGTCGTCTCTTTCCCTTTCTCTCCTCTTGTGGCTGTGACGTCACACACCAAGCCCCTCCCCCTGCCAATCAAGCAGCACAGTTCCTCCTCCATGCTGCGAGATCCACTATACGTTGTTCTGTTAAGTCAGATGCAGTCAACAGATTGTTCCAAACAAGAACCATGCTGCTTTTCCACTTTGCTTCTTAATATGAATTCATGTATTTTTATGACTCCAACAGTTTTATTTGGTGCAAAATCTTTTGGGAATTGCAACCAGCTTGACACAATTTGTTTTGCCCATATCGTGCACCCCTAGTGTGTGTCTGTGTGTGTCTGTGTCTCTGTGTGTGTCTGTGTGTCTCTGTGTGTCTGTGTCTCTGTGTGTGTGTCTGTGTCTCTGTGTGTGTGTCTCTGTGTGTGTGTCTGTGTGTGTGTGTCTCTGTGTGTGTGTCTGTGTCTCTGTGTGTGTGTCTGTGTGTGTGTGTCTCTGTGTGTGTCTCTGTTTGTGTGTGTGTGTCTGTGTCTCTGTGTCTGTGTGTGTGTGTCTGTGTCTCTGTGTGTGTGTGTGTCTGTGTGTGTGTGTGTTTGTGTCTCTCTCTGTGTGTGTGTGTGTGTGTATCTGTGTATCTATGTGTCTCTGTGTGTGTTTCTGTGTCTCTGTGTGTGTGTCTGTGTCTCTCTGTGTGTGTGTGTCTCTGTGTGTGTGTCTCTGTGTGTGTGTGTGTCTGTGTCTGTGTGTGTGTGCAGGGGGTACCTCCGTCTCTATGGAACATAGCCACGTCCAGGTCTGTGGCGCCAGTGTGTCCCAGATTGTGCTCCAAGGCCTGGCGGGCCAGCAGGTTCTCTCTATGGGGGGAACGGAGGTGTTAACCAGAGTATTCACACATTCCATCACACACACTGAGACTACTGACCACTACATTAGGCAGAGGCTCCATCAGCCTAATCTACATTACTCATCTATACCTTTTATCAAAGTTCAGATACAAGTCAATATACAGTGTATTTGGAAAGTATTCAGACCCCTTGATTTTTCCACATTTTGTTACATTACAGCCTTATTCTAAAATGGATTAAATCGTTTTCCCCTCCTCATCAATCTACACACAATACCCCATAATGACAAAGCAAATGCAGGTTTTTCGAATTTTTTGCAAATTGATTTTAAAAAATCCAAACAGAAATATCACATTTACATGAGCATTCAGACCTTTTACTCAGTACTTTATTGAAGCACCTTTGGTAGTAAATTACAGCCGCAAGACTTCTTAGGTATGATTCCACAAGTTTGGCACACCTGTATTTGGGGAGTTTCTGACATTTCTCCTCAAGGGGTCTGAATACTTTCCGAATGCACTGTAGGTCTACACATTATACAGTATACAAAAAAATGGAAGTCTGCAGTGCATGCACACATTGGGCCAGTTGCCCAGACACAGATTGACTTTACTATAGGACTAAAAAGCATGGTCAATCGAAAATCTCCACCGAAATAGCTTTTATGTCCAGGACTAAGCTTCGTCCGTGTCAGGGAAACCGCATCTGCGTGTTTCAGACCCTGTGTATCTCAGACAGCCTACTGACCGAGCACTGCTGACGGAGGAGATAGTCGAGGCTCCCAGGGTGATGCGGTGCAGTCCGCTCTGCTCCAGCAATGACGCATTGTTATAGGGATTCTGACCCTGGATACACACACACACACACACACACACGTGTTCAAAAAGACATTCAGGAGCACACATCGACTTTCCAGGTCAAACCGCGCTAGTCGAATACGAATTAATAACAGAACACACAGCAACAACCATTCCCCAGATGAGTCAGTGGTACAAATCTTAACAAGGTCGGCTAAGCACAGTGCATTGTGGAATCTGGGTCACGTGAACAGCCCAGAGGGCCAGGGTGTGCTGATGTGGATTGTGGGGTGATGTGTGTGGTTGAATAGAGCCAGATGATGTGCAGTGTAGGATGGGTAGCAAAATGGGCAAGTCTTCTGGCAGAGGCTCTTATCCAGAGTGACTTACAGGAGCAATTAGGGTTAAGTGCCTTGCTCAATGGCACGTCGACAGATGTATCACCTAGTCGGCTCGAGGATTCAAACCATTGACCTTTCGGTTACTGGCCCAATGCTCTAAACCGCTAGGCTACCTGCCGTGTGTGTGTGTGTGTGTGTGTGGGCCATGCTCACAGGGTTTTGTGGGGCTCTGGGCGCGTCCTCATTGGGGCTCTTCCTACCCAAACACGACAACTTCCAGACCTCCTGCACCTCGGCGTTCAGCACCGTGAACACCAGGAACACAGCAAGACCCTGGGCAGAGGGAACGAGGGGAACTCACACATTAACACATAATAACACGCATTAACACACACTAACTCCAAAACACACCACCAAGTACTCAGCAAGACCGAAAAGCAACTCACACGCTCTAATTGAGGGCACACACACACACAAACACACACACTAGACAGGTGCAGTACCTGCAGTAAGCATAGTATAACGAAGACATAATGGAAGGCTAGAATACTGTTGTTGACAGCCATCAGCCCAAAGAACCAGGTAGAGGTGGCCAGGAGCAGCAGGAGGAAGGCACTGCGAATCGTGGCACTGGAGAAGCAGGAGGAAGAGGAAAAGAACAGAGAGTAAAAAAGAGAGAGAGAGAGAGCGCGTGAACGCCAGCGAAAGAGAGAAACAGAAAGGTTTAAAAAAAAAAAACAAAGAGGCCTTTATGGCTGAATTTGAACGATCTGTTCCTGCAATAGGAACATTGTATATTCCTCATCATCAGCAGAGCCCGGCCTGTTATGTCATTGGTCCAACCTCTCCGGGTCACTCACATGACAGGTAGTTTCTTGGTCTCTTTCTGGGAGGGGTTGCAGGACATGCGCGCCACAATCAGAAACATCCCACCATTTATCTGTAACAAAGAGACAGCAATGAGGCAGACCTACATAAGACGAGAGACTGCAGAGGTACACAGGCGAACACAGGGAACCGGCACTAACAAAGTGGCTGACGCAGAATGACGAGAGACTGCAGAGGTACACAGGCGAACACAGGGAACCGGCACTAACAAAGTGGCTGACATAGAATGACGAGAGACAATACCAGGAGTACGATGGCGATGGGTCCAGCGAAGCTCCAGATGAGTTTGTCGTAGATGGAGATCCAGCAAAAGTCTGGGTTCCCATAGCCCTCAGGGTCCAGCCCTACCGCCAAACCTGAACACAGAGAGAGCAAGATGAGGTAGCACTGTGTGTGTGTGTGTGTGCGCGTGTGTGTGTGTGCGTGTCTGTGTGCGTGTCTGTGTGTGTGTGTCTGTGTATGTGTCTCTGTGTGTATGTGTGTGTGTGAGTCAGTGCTAGATGTAATGTGCGTCACTGTGGCTGTTTTTAAGAATCAGTCAAATCTATTCTGTCATATCTAGCCTATCATCCTAAGACGTGAGTCTGCGTGTGTGTGTGCGTGCGTGCGTGTGTGTGTCTGTGCGTATGCATGTGTGTGTGTGTGCGTATTGTACGTGTGTGTGTGTGCATATTGTACGTGTGTGTGTGTCTGTGAGTATGCATGTGTGTGTTTGTGTGTGTGCATATTCTACGTGTGTATGTGTGTGTACCTGTGATGATGGCAGGCACACCCCACCCGATGGCATAGTAGAACCTCATGGCTCCGTAGTTGATGTTGCGAGCCTCTGTCTGCACGCGGTAGACGTGGAGCCCCTCCACAAACAGCCAGGCAAACGTGGCCATGAAGAAATAGTGCAGCAGGATGGCCACCACCGTACACAGGAACTAACAGAGAGGAGCGGGGAAGAGAACAGTCAGAGCCACGTGTAGGGATACATGCACGCATATACAAACCTTCAGAGGTATTGCTGTGGGTGTGCTAGCTGAGGTCAGCGCCAACTTGCCAAGATGGTGTCCTATCAGTTTGTTTGCCAAACTCTGCTTAAGGCCTTTGGTGTTCAGACCAGTTAGAACATATACAACACTCTATCTGGTGTTATACTGGAAGCATCCGAGTGTACATTTCTAAAGAGCTAAGAGTCACAGAGCAACAAGCAGAGAAAGAAGCAGAGAAAGAGGCAGAGAAAGAAGCAGAGAAAGAGGCAGAGAAAGAAGCAGAGAAAGAGGCAGAGAAACAAGCAAAGAAAGAAGCAGAGAAAGAGGCAGAGAAAGAGGCAGAGAAAGAAGCAGAGAAACAAGCAGAGAAAGAAGCAGAGAAAGAGGAAGAGAAAGGAGCAGAGAACGAGGCAGAGAAAGAAGCAGAGAAAGAGGCAGAGAAACAACCGGAGAAACAAGCAGAAAAAGAGGAAGAGAAACAAGCAGAGAAATAAGCAGAGAAAGAGGCAGAGAAAGAGGCAGAGAAAAAAGCAGAGAAACAACCAGAGAAAGAAGCAGAGAAAGATGCAGAGAAAGAGGCAGAGAAACAAGCAGAGAAGCAAGCAGAGAAAGAAGCAGAGAAAGAAGCAGAGAAGGAAGCAGAGAAATAACCAGAGAAACAAGCAGAGAAAGAGGCAGAGAAAGAGGCAGCGAAAGAAGCAGAGAAAGAGGCAGAGAAAGAAGCAGAGAAAGAGGCAGAGAAAGAGGCAGAGAAAGAAGCAGAGAAAGAGAAAGAGAAATAAGCAGAGAAACAAGCAGAGAAAGAGGCAGAGAAATCGGCAGAGAAAAAAATCAGAGAAACAAGCAGAGAAAGAGGAAGAGAAAGAAGCAGAGAAAGAGGCAGATAAAGAAGCAGAGAAAGAGGCAGAGAAACAAACAGAGAAACAAGCAGAGAAAGAGGAAGAGAAAGAAGCAGAGAAAGAGGAAGAGAAAGATGCAGAGAAAGAGGCAGAGAAAGAAGCAGAGA